>NC_030678.2:144926546-145179046 GCF_000004195.4 Xenopus tropicalis | reverse complement strand
CTATGAACAGCCCGGAGCCCCCGGCGATCTGCTCATTCAGCCGGGAAAGCAATGGGTCCCCGCTCTCTGCCCGGGCACTCACCTCTGCGCATCTGGGAGGTAGAAATCCACAGAGAAACCAAAGAAGCTGCCTTCTGCTCCAGTGTATACTGCCGGCTGCTCCACAGCCAAGTTAAATCCACGGACCGAGCTGAAGGTGAGCAGGGCGCACAGCACAGGGAGAGCCACTAGCGGGACACGGGAGGCCTGGGGGTGCTGCATGACTTGGGGATACTTTGGGTGCGTGTGGGAGAAATGGCTGGGGATCTAGTGGGATGCTAAGCGGACTTTCACAAGCTGAGAACTATTCCAATTGAGCAAAAAGCCCCTCCTAAAAGTAACTGCAGGGAGTTCCCTACAGAAAGAGGAGGGTCCGCGTACAGCCCGGGCACCCACCTCCTCTTTTTGTTCAATGGACAGATCCCCTTTCTGCTGTATGGATTTAATTAGGGCCTGCTTGTGTTTGTCTGCTCCCCTCTCTCATTTTGTCTTTTAATAAACTCCACTCTCCGCCCTTCTAACTCACTTAGGGTGCCTAATGGGATTATTCCAAACCGTTTTGTTGGTGGGGAGATGCTAATGAGATCACTTGTGCGCCTGAGGTAAATTCATTTCCACTTCAGGGACAGGACCTAGTGGGAGAGAGTAACCTGGTCAGTAGGGGGTTGGAGAAAATAACCACATGTTCTCTCTCATTTATGCTGTACAACTTTCCATATACTGGCACAGTTATTGACTATAATCTTTGGAGTCGTTATGGTCATAAAGTCATGAAGTTATTTGGAGAGTTCAGTGGCCCTTGGGCAACCTGGGAGCTATAATATGTCAATAATCTGATTAGTGTAATATTTTTATAGACTTTTGGATAACCTCACAAGCAAGAGCAGTAGCAAATATGTAGGGTTAAAGGAAATAAAGTATGAGAGATGCTCTGATCTGTATCACACACTTTGTGGTTGTGGATCCTGTTGCTTGTCAGTAAGAAAAGGCACAACAAAGTTTATAAAAATACCTCTCACAAATTCACATATTCTGGCAGTCCCTGAACTATGAGGATCAATAAGCCAAATATTTCCACTGAACTCATTCCACACAGTGTCCGACTGTAATGCCAGGGGCCCACCAGAGAACCCAGGATCATGGGGCCACTCTTTTAAAACTTAAATTCCTCCTCTCCTCACTCAGCCTCTTTATTATCCTTGTCTCTTTTCTCTACATACAATTAGGGATGCACTGAACCTAGTTTTTTTGGGTTCGGCCGAACCCCCGAATCTATCCCAATGGATTTGGCCGAATACCGAACCAAATCCTAATTAGCATATGCTAATTTATGCTTATAAGAATTTGATTTGGTTTCGCCAGGACCAGCCAAATCAGAACCCTGCCGAAACCTGGCCGAATACCGAACTGAATCCTGGATTCGGTGCATCCCTACATACTATACTCTGTTCTTCAACCTATTAAGCTTCTTAGTTTCCATACAGAAATAGGGAATGACCATGAAATAGGCCAAATAGTAAGAAGCAAGAGAGCCCACTGACACCGGTGCCCACAAGGAGTTTTCCTGGTGTCGTGGTAGCAGGCCTGGACTGGCAGATTCTGGCAAATGCCAGAGGGCAGGGCCGGAACTAGGGGTAGGCAGAAGAGGCAGCTGCCTAGGGCGCAACGATTGGGGGGCGCCAGGCAGGAGCCTCTCCTGCCTACCCCTAGCCCGCTCACTTTAGTCATTGCCCCCACCGCTTGTCATTACGTGGTGGGGGCAATGATCTTACCTCGGGGAATCAGCGAGGTTGCCGACCGGGTTGCCTAGGGCGCCCGGTCAGCTTGGCCTGCCCCTGCCAGAGGGGCTGCTGTAAGATGCCATATACAATTACTATTTACTGACTTACCTGATTTGTGTTGGTGGGAAGGGTGCAGTAGATTGGAGTCTAATTAAAGATCACCTAAAGTGTTCATTTTTTTTCTTTTTGCAGTCACTATTTATTGGGCTGGTGCGGGGGCTATTTGTGCCTCTGTGTACTTGGAATGCCAGAGCCTATTTTGAATCCCAGTCCAGACCTGCCCGACAGTCCGACACCGATTCTGCAACATGTCTTTATCATTTTCATGTCTTTTTTTATTATTTTTTTAGGCTTTTGAATAATTTGCTTTCTTTGAAATATAAAACAGCTTCTATTGCCAGGGGCACTAAGACAGCAACCAAGAAGTTGTGGTGTAAATAAAACAGTGGGGCTGATCTGTGCCAACGCCTGCTATATTTGCTCCATGTAGGACTCTGCTGATGTCAGCTCAGAACTCAGTTCTGAATGAGGAGCCCAGTTAATAAATTTGCACCAAGGGCCATAGTTGTCTAGATTGCTACTGCCAAGAAACTGTTGCTCTGTGAGGCATTGGGGTTTATTACTGAATTGGCAAAATTCAACAAGAATTCCAACTAATTACACTCACTGCAAATTTTTTTACCTCCAAAACTTACCTCTACTTCCTTAAGTCATCCCTGTTTCGTTAGCAGCAAGATTCAATCTTGAGGCACAGTATGCAAAAGGAGCCCTTTATATATTATCTGCTCAGGACAGTTGTAAAGTACAATGTATTAGCCCCACACTCATTTGGCAGGGGGCCCAGGTCTATAGGCCTCTACCCAACCTGACCCTATGTAATCATGTGTGACTTCACCCCAATCCATCCAAGCCATTCCCTCATTTTTAGCAAAACTCCACCCTCAGTTTGCAATTTGGGACTATTGGGACACACAAGCCCCCTGGCTCCAATGATGACAACCCTGGTAGCTATGTCTTTGGTCAATATAAACATGGAAGAACGCCACAAACATATATCCACTTGTCAGCTAGTAATTTGTTGCCCATTGCTAGGGATAGTAAGCCATAACAACTAGAAAGCCATTTAAACTCACACTATCAATGCATCATTTCCAAAGTTCATTTTCAGGAAAACTACTACTTTAAATTATTCTTTAAGATTGCTTGACTTCACCACAATGTATGAATCAAATCACTGTGGCATGACCCTCTCATTTACTCTTGACCTGGTTCTTTCTCACTATAAAATACGTACATATTGGATGCTTTTACAAGGAGCTCCCTTGCCTCAAGCTCACAAAGAATGTTACTGTATCCCGAATAAAAACAACTTGGTTTCATCCTCCAGTGTTCTGCACAGAATAAGCCATTGTTCTTGAGATGGAAGCATGAATGCGCCCGTCGCCTTGCCACTTTCTCCATGTGGAAAATAATAAATCACCATTTACCCGCTCTGACGTCAGAATGATGTGTGACCAAGATTGTTGAGATGTCGGCCTTTCCTCTTGCAAAAGATAAAAAGAAGCTGATGTGTCAGATAGCGACCTTGTCTGCGGGAATGTCCATACCACAGTTGCTAATCTCTGTTGCAAACACACAAGATAAACATTTGACTAATGCCCCCTTGCTAAGCCCGCTTACTCAACATACTGTATATTGCTCTGGCAAAACTTAAGAGAGATATTATCATCCCATAATATCCTTTTTAAACTCCCATTTATTTTTGAATATGTTTAATTAGTGCTGTGCAGATTTCTCTGTCATAAGCTGCCTTTATAAAAGTACATTTTAACAGTGGCCTAGGAGGGTTTCCTCTGTCATTGCTAATCACTCTGAAAGTAAATCATTCTATGGGCACCGCTGCGGCTAGACTGGAGTCTTTCTTTTAGAGTTTCAGCACAGCAAGACAGCCTCCAGAAATGCCTGGCAGGGTTTTCCTCTAGCGGCAGCTATACTGCCACTTAATCCTATGATTGCCTCTACAGGTTGTAGAGTAATATATGGATTGGGATTTTGTGTCTTGTAGTAATAATGCACAATGTAGCTGTTGCAGAACTGACTACCAAGGAATAGTCCTCTGTGACAAAGTAACTGGTCAGGCACGTTGCCTAATTTTTTATTATGCAGACCATATTTTCCTCTTAGACTAATCAGTTTCTGAACAATGTCTGAAAAAGGAACCATTTTGGATCCCAGACTGATAGCCCATTTAAAACTTCTGACATAGCTACTCTACCCCACTCTATCACTGCGCTCAGTTTTTGCAGGAGTACCTAGCTAAACCACATGCAAACCATTAATGTTGTGTAACTTAAAAGCACTGGACAGTTCAGTATGTTACCATATCCAAAAATAATGTAACTTATTAAGCATTTAATAATGAGGGGGGGGTCATCCCACATATTCTAGATAAACTGGCACTACCTGGTCAGTCTGTGCAAAGCCGATAACAATAAGATGAGTACAGGTATGGGACCCATTATCCAGAATGCTCAGGACCTGGGACCTTTAGTGTACCCTTTTATGTAGAGACTGCTGAGAAGCATTTATTATGCCACCTGTGACACTTGCAACTACCTACATGCCACCATTAGCCGGAGAGAATATTTCTGGAGGAACATTTGGAGCGTGGCAGGTTAGACATCTCTGATGTATTTATTTTCACCTACTTTCTGCATTGCCAACAGCCCCTTCTTCTCTAATGGAACTGTAATTAGTTTTTTTGTAAGACTATTATGGAAAAATTGCATTGAGCAATATGGATGTATTATGCGATATTTTGGATGGTTTCATACTGTCCTTTAAGGATATTGAAGCATTGTACTAAATGGCATCTTGCGTCTCAGTTTTCACCTCTGCAAGAAGTTCTGTAACCTTACTTTTATCTTCGGAGCACTTCACTCCACTGCTGCCCCTTCAGTTCATTTCAACCCTTATCTCTCCTTATGTTCCTGGACATCATCTTCAGCCATCTTCAAACTTTGTCTTTTCAACACATACACTCCCACTGTTCACTTTTTAGCCATACTTACTTACTGACAGCTTCTTCTGGACTTGTGGAACAATCTGTCACCAATACTCTTCAGATCTGAGAATTAGCCTGGTGCAACTCTTCCCTCATAACCACACTTGCAGAACTGACCAGCTCATCATGCTCTATTAATATATATACACTCAGTTATCTCTAAAGGCCTAATTTTACCCATCTTAAGATAGGAACCTCTGTCATTTTCCAGAACATGTGTACATGCATATTTTAGAAACTGTTTAGCTGCACATTTGAGATGATATCTTCCGATAACAAAATGCCATTTCTTCAAAAAGTCAACAAATTCATGGACAATAAAGAAGCTTCTATGTGTAGTTATATATTATTAGCTGATTGCAACTTGTTATACATTGATCACAGCCACAAATTTCATAGTTTAAAGGACATATCAACCAAAAAAAATGTTTTGCCTAATAAAAGAAAACATAATTATAAGCAACTCTGCAATATACTTTCATTGCCTGAAGTCACCATCTATTCTAATGGAGGATATGCCTCATCAATGGAATGAGATGACACTGTTGGATAGGGATCAGTCAAGAGTGTCCAGAGTGATCACTACTGAAAAATGTAAATGGAAATTTTGTAAATTCAGTTTTACATTTCTGTTGGTAAACTTGGGTGTCATTATATAGGAGGCTGATCTGATCAAAATTAAGCATTACAGGGGACAAAAATGAATAATCATAGTCTACAAAGCTGAGGCATAAGCCAATAAATAGTGTGTGTGTCACCCCTAACCATCAGACACACAATATCTAAAGTGATAGAAATATGATTACTTAATATTTAGTAGTTCGCAAAAACATATATAACGTATTAATCCATTTTCTTCACAGGCTTACTTTAGCACATTGCTTAGGGTTTTATAAAGGCTATTGAACACTGAAATAAAAAGGTGTCAGTTTAAGAAAAGAAAAGAAATATTCATTAACTAAGAATTACTGAAATAGGTAGTAATTCTGGTGCCACAGTAATTTCTAGATAAATACAAACTATCTTCTCAAGCGGTTTTATAAATGTTTCATTTTCTCAAAAATCATTTAGCAATTATACATGAAAGATAGCATGTAGGGATGTAGCGAACCTCAAAAAAAAAGTTCGCGAACCTGTTCGCGAACTTCCGCCGAAAATTGCGAATATTTGCGAACTTTGCGAACCCCATAGACTTCAATGGGAAGGCGAACTTTAAAACCTAGAAAACCCATTTCTGCCCAGAAAAGTGATGTTAAAGTTGTTTAAAGGGTGCCACGACCTGGACAGTGGCATGCAGGAGGGGGATCAAGGGCAAAAACCTCTGAAAAATTGACACACGCCGTTTTTCGAAATGATCGGTAATTTTGCGACTTTTTCGTATTTTCCGGCGCTTTCGTAAAGTTATCGTAAGTTTTGCGACTTTTTCGGAGCTTTCGTACCGTTATCGTAAGTTTTGCGACTTTTTCAGATCTTTCGTAACGTTATCGTAAGTTTTGCGACTTTTTCGGAGCATTCGTACCGTTATCGTAAGTTTTGCGACTTTTTCGGAGCATTCGTACCGTTATCGTAAGTTTTGCGACTTTTTCGGAGCATTCGTACCGTTATCGTAAGTTTTGCGATTTTTTCGGTGCCGGCGAACCCAAATTGCGAACATCATGAAAAGTTCGCGAATTTGCGGACTTGCGAACACCCGATGTTCGCGCGAATTAGTTCGCCGGCGAACAGTTCGCTACATCTCTAATAGCATGGTCTGAATCAGTTAGATTGCATAAAGAGTGTTAAAAAGCTGCTTATTAGCTCAAATGTGTGTAAGAAATATAACTCACCTTTACACTAGTGAACACTGTCCATGTACCGGCATGAGAGTCAGTTCTATTCTATTGCCCAAGGAATAGTACTAATACTGACCTCAAAACTGGCTACTTTATCTAATGAAAGTTCTTGGGGGAAGTATAACATCTGTCAGACTTGCAGCGGTGCTATAATATAGTATTATCATTTATATAATAACCCGAAAAAGTGAAATAACCTCTGTGCTAGAGTACAGCTTTTGAAACTAGATTTGTAGCAACCCCAGGATTATTACTAGAGCCAAGGAGAAGCCACAGCACGCCTCAGTTCTTAGCTTAGTTCAAACCAAGCACGACATACTACTGAGCACCACTTATACATTTAAAGGGACATTATACAACTAAAAAACGCCTTTGTTAAAAAGTATCACAATAAATAGGACTTGTGTTGAAAATGCATTTTGCCCATTTTGTTAATTAAAAAAAACTGCATTTACCCCTGGCTGATGCAGTTTTCTTTTAACAGGAACACCAACCAGGGGTTTTAGGTGAGCGATTACAATCACTGGGGGGTGCCTAACATTTGAGATTCTTATCTACCTTTGAACAAACAAATCCTTTCTTTTTCTAAGGGTGCAGGCACACGGGGAGAAATCTCCGCAGACGATTTCGGCAAATCACAGAAGTCGCCTCGCGAGGCAATTTCACCGGTGGGATGGTAGTTCGGGGAGATTAGTTGCCCGTGACAAGGGAGATGTGTCACGGGCGACTAATCTCCCTGTGTGCTAGAGCCCTAAAGGTGGCCAAACAAGCAGATCTTTCCCCAATATACTCACTCTGAGGTGTGCAATATCAGATTGATCTGATTGTTTGTCAGAGGGCCAAATTATCAAATCCCACCGACAAGATGGAGGCTGTCGAGGAAGGATTGCATCAATGAGCCGATGCACTCCTCGACCTTATGGGATTTTAAATCTGACCAATGACTATCTGCTTGATTTCAGCCAGATATAACTTGGGTAGGTCCATCTGAGGGCCCCATATACAAATTCATTTCATATTCTTGTTTATTGCTAGAAATAACAAAAAAACATTTTTAATACAATAGGCAAAAGCTATGTTCAGCACAAGCCCTAATTATTGCACTCATGTTGAACAAGGGGTGTATAGGGCAAGATACATGTGGCATTATCTCTGGCAGTGCAAAAATAATGGTTAAGAATGTGGAATAACCCTAAAGGAGGGCATACACTATAAGAGATCCTCTCATCAGTTAGCCAAAATGAATTAATGCACTGTTTTGTCCCTGCACCAATGATTGGATCATAACAAGAGTGCCATGAATTTGCCAACAGACTCCTAACCCAATAAGATTTTCTAACCTGCCTAGTAGATATGTGGACAATTTTCAGCCATACAGACCTAGTATGGCTTCCTTTTCTTATATCAATTTAGAACTATCCAAAAAAAGGAGTCTTTATTCTCAGCATGCCTGAATGTTCCAACGAACCAAATTTAAGAGCAATGAGACTGAAAAAAGTTACTGTTACTGGAGAGATAAATAATTGCTTCAGTGGTTTCCTCTTCATTCATTTGCTCCTCTGAGGAAAATACAGTACACAGATTTCTTCTTACTGCTTTGCTTCTCTGTAATAATGGCATTGAACTGTGGAACGGAATATCTCTAACCACACACCCACCCCACAGTGATGTGTTTATCCAAATAACAGCAGCATGCTCCCCAGGGCCCATTACAAGGCTAATGTTAAGATTCAGAGCTGGAACTAGATTAACTCCTGCTGTCCCTCGCTGCCTGGAAAACTCTTGGAAATATTCCATGAAACCCAGAGACTGAAATGAAAAAGTCCATATGCTTAAATGTATTCTAACATACATATTACACGTTTGTTTGTTCTTTGTGGGTGTGTGCCAAATGTAAAAACAAGAACCGACCCGGCAGAAAGCAATATGCAGCCAATTTGTGATGCTCTGCCAACTGAAATGTCAGTACCCGTAGAGTAAGAATATTCCACCTGTGCCTCTAGAGCTGTTTTTGTAGCACAACTCCCAACACCCCTGTCAGAAGATGTCGTACAACAACAGATGCAGAGCTGCAAGTTCAAGATCCCAACTATAAAAGGAAACTAGGCACAAGGGAAGCCTTTAACTTGTCATAATACTTCCTTCTGTATGTTACAGATGCACACATCGTCCTTAGCATTGCCTATTCACAACCATAATCTCCTTGCTACACCTAGGGGCAGATTTACTAATCCACGAACGGACCGAAAGCACCCGAATGCGTTTTTTTCGTAATGATCAGTATTTTGCGATTTTTTTTTGTCGCCGTCGCGACTTTTTCGCAAATTGTCGCAACTTTTTCATCACCTTCAAGATGTTTTTGCGAATTGTCGCGAATTTTTTTAACATAAGGCCAGTTTATAGATTACTTCTTTTTATCCTTTCATTTGCAATGGATGTGATTCTTTTATAAGTTACTTGTATATGAAAGCAGTTTACAGTTTGCATACACAAAAAACTCTTGTACTTGTGTTTGTAAAATTGGGCTTCTTTTCTGAGATTTAGTATTGTCCAACTGATTTTCATTCTTGAATGAAATTTTTAAACATGGAAACTATTATGTATGATGATAAATGCTGGAGCTTCTGGCTGTTCCTGACTAAACTTCTCCCAGCCATCCCTCCTAATGAAACATTTCCATCCACCCTCTTCTGTTCCTTAAAGGGCACATACGCTCAGAAAGCTTTTGATACTCTTTGCTTTTTGTACCACTTTTGCCCTTGAAAGTGTGACTCGCCGGGGATTTAAAGTGTGACTCGCCTTTAAGAAAACATTTAGTATGTAGAATGCCCTCTTCTGTGCAACTTTTCAAATGGTTTTCATTGTTTAGAGGTTTGGAATTATTTTACTTCTTCTTCTGCCTCTATCCTTTCAAATGGGTGTGACTGACCCAGCAGCCAGAAATCTGTTGCTCTGTAAGGCTTCCTTTTTTAAGGCTTCCTTTTTATTACTTGTCTTTCTATTTTGGCCCTTAACTATTCATCCCCCTTTGCAATTGCTAACACTGCACTTATTTAAATTTGATGTAAATAATGCCTGCTCTCAAGAGTTCTTTAAACCTGGAAACAGAAAAAACTAGAATATATAGTGCAGTGTATAATATTATTACAACATACATGAATCTTACTTGTAAAACTGGTAGGGCACTAAAACCTTTCTTTTAACTGATTTATTTTACTAATCACAGTTCAGAAGAATCTCATCTCCCTCTGCCCATGGGTTTAAAATCTAGCCCTCTCTCGAAAATGCTAAAAACTGTAAAATCTCTGTTCTGTGGTACAGGTATGGGATTTGTTATCTTGAAACCCATTATCCAGAAACAGGGGCGGGCCAAGCTGACCGGGCGCCCTAGGCAACCCGGTCGGCCAACTCCACCCACCTCCCCGCCCCCCGAACGGCGCATGCGCACCAATGCACAGGAGGAGGTGCAGGGGGGCGGGGCGGTTAGTCGGTCATTGCCTCCGCCGCTAATGACAAGCGGCGGAGGCAATGAAAAATTAGCACTAGGGGTAGGCAGGAGAGGCTCCTGCCTGGCGCCCCTCAATCATTGCACCCTAGGCAGCTGCCTCTTCTGCCTACCCCTAGTTCTGGCCCTGTCCAGAAAGCTCCAAATTACGAGAAGGCCATCTTCCGAAGACTCTATTTTACATTTTCAGAAATGATTTCCTTTTTCTTTGTACTAATAAAACAGTACCCAAAAAATATGATGAATGCTCATCAGAGGCAAATGACTATTGATTGTACAGAATTGCAGCACAATTCTACTCTCAACAATCCAGTGCAATTCTTTGTACCATGATACTGAGCATTTGGGGCTTTCATGAATGGGCAGCATGATGGCAGAACATGGTTGTCCATGGTTGGCCTTTCTGTGTATGCTGTTTATTAGGCACAATGAGGTGGCACCTAAGGGCACAACATGCTAAAGTTGCCCTTTAATGTCTGCCCAGGGGCATTGGTATCCCCTGTCATGGAGCTGTGCCAGGATGATCAGCTCCTGCATGGTAGATGCAAAAACCAAAATGTATAGTATATTAATGTAGTTAACATTACACTCATTAGCACTCGAGTCTGTCAGTAGTAAATTACCCATTTTATCTCAATAGGCTTGATTTTCATTGATATGCGATTATTTAACAGTCATTTATCCCAATCCAAGATTATCAGGTGTTGAATGAGCTGTTATAAGGGACGTATTATAGTGAAATATACCTTCAAAGCATTCATTGTTTACAAAGGTGGTAGAAAAGCCCAACTTAGCACACAAAGAACCTGCCAATGCTCTGTTCTGACACATGGAACTAGGTGACTATGTATCATCTCATCAACCCAAACAGTATAAACAATTACTACTCATTGTTCTCAAAAAATAAAAAAAACAAACAGGTGTGTTATATGTTGGTTCTGGGAACAAACAGATGAAGTCACTCTTCTATTTTTTATTTGAAGGCACACCTTTAGTCAGAAAAGTTGGGAAAGTTGGAAAGCCATTTTATCCGTCCCAGCAATGCGCAATAAAAATGTTTTTGGTCCAAAGGAAATAGATTGTTGGCACAATTTCCAACCAGCTCCAAGAAATAGTGACATACCTGCTGATAAGTCATGGGATATCTGACTAAGCGTCAGCACAAAAGCTTATTGAATGGTTGCTGTGGCTAGCCTGCAAGTAGAGATATAAATATGTGGGTTAAATGTTTGGATAGCCAGTAGGTAGAAATTAATGTGTTACTGAAAAAAATATATATAAAGATCAGCAGAATTACTCTTTTTTTATTCAGACTTTGCAAAAATGTTTATTTTTCTTCAGACGCAACTTAAAAAAATAGAAAATGAATGAGTTTGCAGGGCTTTTCTGTAATGTGTTACTGACTCTACTTGTAGTTTGTGTTCTTCATTGCATTAGTAGGTTTTGGCCCAGGATGGCAATCTGTGGATTCTGGCAAATGCCAGAGGGGCTGCTGTAAGATGCCATAGACAGTCACTATTTATTGGGCTGGTGGGGGGCTGTTTTGCCTCTTAATTGATAAGAAATGCCCCGTTTGCCACGAAATACACCCTTAAAGTGAATTTTGATGGTTCTGCAAATTACAGAAATGCTACATGTGCATTCATCAGTCTTTTGTGAGGTCACCAAAGGACCAAATCAACTAGCCAATGCGGTCCCCAATCCAACAGGAAAATCAAACCTGCCTGATCGATACCTGGCCAATATTCGCGGCAGATATCCATCGGGGAGGCCCGTTGGGGGGGCACCATCCATGGACAGACAAGCTGCTGAATTGGTCTAAAGGACTCGAATCGGCAGCTTAAAACTGCCAACGAGTGGCCATCTTAAGGGTGACGTTTATTGAAATTGTTTTATTTTCACTTATTTTACAAAGGCATTCAAATCTTTACAGAAATACAAATATATGTTCCAAATGCTCTCACGTTAGAGAGATGTATATGAATTATATTTTCACTTCATTTTCAAATTTCTGTCAAGCTTAAGACAAAATAGGCCTTGCTTGGAATGGCCATCTTAAAAGATTAACTTTACACACTATATTGATCAACTATTGTAACATTTAATTCACTATTAAAAAATTGACTAAATAAACTGAGCATGGAATTGAGCCAAAAAAATACACTATAGGAGCTGAGCATACTGTTCATACCTTTACACTGAACTCCCAAAGGTACTCAACTCACTGCCCTTATTCTGGAGCTCCAAACGTATAATCAAAATTCCACATGGGATGTGAGGTTCCACTTAAACTAATGGCTGACATATTATTTTTCTTGGCACTAATGTGATGTAGATGAAATAACAACAGTAATTTACACTTGAGAGCCACGAGATTCCTTGCAAAGCTGAGGTATAGGTGCTCGTTAGTTCTTACAGCTAATGAGGAGAGATTTCTGTACTGTTATTCTTTTTCTTTTACTCAGCATTCAGACAGTAATGGGTGGTTTACATTGCTATTATACAGAAACTTGACCTGAGGCACATTTAATTAATATTACTCAAATTACTGATAGTAAGGGCCCAAACAATCTAAGCCTCCAATAACTTTGAAAAAAGTATATTGAGAAAATAATTTAGCAAGTAACAAAGGAGCAGTTAAAAAGACATTCTACAACTCACAACTGTACCCAGGTAGGATAAGTCCTGAGTTGAAACTAGTAAGGAACACAGGCTATTACCAGTGTAGGAATTGAACAAAATTAATCCTCACCAGAAGCTCAAATGTTCCAAGTGCAAAAGCCACAGTCACTCACACAAGGACAGTAAAAACTCAGTGTTGGAAAAAATGTTTTTAACCATAACAACAAAAAAGGTCTGGGTTGTAAAGTTCCAAACCTGTAGTCTGGGCACTAAAGCTCTGAACCTGTAGTCTAAGTGCTAAAGCTCTGAACCTTTAGTCTGGGCACTAAAGCTCTGAACCTGTGGTCTGGGTGCTAAAGCTCACAACCTGTAGTCTGGGCACTAAAGCTTTGAACCTGTGGTCTGTGTGCTAAAGCTCTGAACCTGAAGTCTGGGCGCTAAAGCTTTGAACATGAAGTCTAGGCGCTAAAGCTCTGAACCTGTGGTCTGTGTGCTAAAGCTCTGAACCTGAAGTCTGGGCGCTAAAGCTCTGAACCTGTGGTCTGTGTGCTAAAGCTCTGAAACTGTAGTCTGGGCGCTAAAGCTTTGAACCTGTGGTCTGTGTGCTAAAGCTCTGAAACTGTGGTCTGTGTGCTAAAGCTCTGAAACTGGTTTAGGTGCTAAAGCTCTGAAACTGGTTTAGGTGCTAAAGCTCTGAAACTGTGGTCTGTGTGCTAAAGCTCTGAAACTGTGGTCTGTGTGCTAAAGCTCTGAAACTGTGGTCTGTGTGCTAAAGCTCTGAAACTGGTTTGGGTGCTAAAGCTCTGAAACTGTGGTCTGTGTGCTAAAGCTCTGAAAATGTGGTCTGTGTGCTAAAGCTCTGAAACTGTGGTCTGTGTGCTAAAGCTCTGAAACTGTGGTCTGTGTGCTAAAGCTCTGAAAATGTGGTCTGTGTGCTAAAGCGCTGAACCTGTGGTCTGTGTGCTAAAGCTCTGAAACTGTGGTCTGTGTGCTAAAGCTCTGAAACTGTGGTCTGGGTGCTAAAGCTCTGAAACTGTGGTCTGTGTGCTAAAGCTCTGAAACTGTGGTCTGTGTGCTAAAGCTCTGAAACTGTGGTCTGTGTGCTAAAGCTCTGAAACTGGTTTGGGTGCTAAAGCTCTGAAACTGTGGTCTGTGTGCTAAAGCTCTGAAACTGTGGTCTGTGTGCTAAAGCTCTAAAAATGTGGTCTGTGTGCTAAAGCTCTGAAACTGGAGTTTTCAGAGGTGAATTTTTCACTTTAATCCACTTTTACAAATAACAGACAGTAGAGAAATTTCACTATGGCAGGCTCTAATTTAACTCTCTGATAAATATGCCCCATAGTGTCCATAAAATATTATATTAATAATACTATAAATAATATTATAAATATATATTTTAGGAACACAAAGAAATAATAGGACTTGTCCTACAAGGACACAAATGCTAATATCATGCATAGATAAGTTGCTCTGATGAAAGCCTGGTATTAGCCCTTTTGCACACTGGAATCCATTTGAGGCCGTCATATTTTTGCATTTCCCATAGCTATGGCTCCCTTCATCCTTCCTGCCCTCTGATTTCCATTATGAAGTTTAAAAATAGATGGTCAAGGGGGTCCAAATTAATGAAAACTAGTTTTCGTGAATGAAAACATATGCCTTCCCATGAAGGACTGGTTCCAGTGTATCGTGCATTTATCTTTCAAATATTCTGATAGTCAAGCAGATTTCTCTGAATATTTTTTTATACTTATGCCATTTCCTCTGACAGGAAGAAGCTATGTTGTTTCCCTGTTCATTTCTGTATGCCCTGGTTGCAAATGCTAGAGCACTATTTCGCACCATAGCACCTTTGTTTGTAAGTCCCAAAGATAATAAAACTATTTATGAGCACTAGAGTAGCCATAGCATAGCTATGAAGAATTCTTCAGCCAAGACAAACGATATGGCACGTGCTATTTCATAATTTTTACAGACACTATAATAGTACTACACTATTTTGTTGCATTTGAGTAGAAGTTTTTGAACATTTTTAAACCCTTTTGATCAGGGCCCCTTAGATAATATGAAAGTTACAGATCTATAAAAATATCAAAGTATGTGCCAATTATCGATAGATCCAAAAATATCTAGTAAAACCAACATGGTGTTGTCCCATGGCATGAGAATGAATGAGAGCAAATAGGCATTCTCTACAAATGTCACACTAAGTGCACATACCGGCGAGCATTTCTTCCTGCGCTCCCCTGCAGTGGCGTTCTCCTGCATTCCACCGCAGGGGAGCACAGAAAGAACCACATCTCATTCTTTCTCATAGGGCTGTCCCAACACAGGTGCATGTAAGTTGCAAACGCAAATGGCACCACAAGGGATTGCAGGAAGAAAAGCAGTAAGAGCCCTGCCTGGCCTTCAGGTTTTTTAAAAGTTTACTTGTTTCTTGTTTGTTTTGCTTCCAATAAATGTTCCTAACTCTTCCATTGACACGCATTACTAGAGGTCTATAGGCCCCATAACCCAAAGGCCACACAACAAAGTAAAATAAATACATCCAACCAATACAGTATTTCAATACAGTAGCTTTATAGGCAGGATTGTCATTAGTAATCATGGACCCATACTACTATGTTAGCGGGGCTCTAATTAATTGCCCACTGGTCAACCTTGGCCCTGCTGACTCGTAGAATGCAATAAATGAGGATAAAAGAAAAACACCCTCTGCTCACATAGTTATGCCATTGATCAAGCTAGGGCACACTCTGTTCTGCTAAAACCTCATCCATGATCCAATGAAACCCTGCCCATGCCCTGCACATATAACAAATCACACTTTTGTGTCTCTTGGGACCCACTTCTGCAATGGGGCCCATTCATTTCCACTGGCACAAGCTCATGAAAGTAGGAAGTTTTTTTCTTTTAAATTGTCACAGACAGCTGGGCCTCTAGCTAAACCACTAAAAGACCCTTCCATGTACCAGTATAGTAAGTGACCCTTTCAGATAAAGGGTAACTGATTCTTCCTTAAACCTTGTGCTGTTTATTGACCAAAGAGGAAGCCAAGAAAGTGACACACATCAGGAAATTTCACTGATTGAAACAATTATAAATAGTAACAGTGGCTTTTTTTTTTAGTAATAAATGTTTTTGATTTTTTTTTTATTATAACAATTTCTGGTTAAAGTATGAACCTTTAACCACATCACTCTCCCTTTCCACTGCAGCACTACATCTCCTAGTAGCCAATGACAGATTTTAGTTTTTAGTTTAGTGCTAGAGGGTTTTGGAAGTTGTAGTTGTACACGGACGGAAGTTCTTTAGAAATGCACAACACAATTTCAAGTACTAGCTATTTGTTCAATGAGAGGGTCTACTGGAATTCCTTTATATTGTATCTTTATGTCATTGAGGCACATTTATTTTGGAGGCAGTTATAGCAATGAAACAGGAACATCTACTTTAAAGATCTTTATGCTGGTTAATACATGGGCTTTCTCTGTGTGTTCTAGCAGCTGTAACATTTCTGTGTATTTAGGAGCCGGTCACACAAGGACAGCATTTCCACTAATGTCAGATGGTATCATTGCATAAAATCAGCACCGCTGCATTAGCTAATTAAAGGCAAAGTTTATCCTTCAGTAAGTTAGTGCTAGTTAATTTAAAATAATATTTATTTTTTAATTTGGCTGCTATCTCAGTACAGTAATACTTCACTTACAATGTCTATTCATCAAAGTTAAGAGAGCATGAAAGATTCATTCAGTAAACCCACTTTAATTCACTGTATTTATCAAAGTAAACTGAAAATTTTTGTGGGCATAGCTCATAGTGTCTTGATGCACTATCTATATTACATTTTGGGTGATGGGAATGGAATAACCTCCAGAGGGCCACAGATTCCCATGGCTGCTTTAATGATCATGATTAAAAAAAGCAAATAGTCATTTGTTTTCCTGCACAGAACAATGTATTTTCTGGGTTATGCGTGGGCATTTTCTTCCATTCACAATAAACATTGTACCAGAAAGAGATGTGCTAAAGATGACTACACTTGGCTCAATTTTCTTATCATCTAACCAATCAACCAGGACAGCTTGATTGTATAGCCTGACACATGGATGGGATAATTGGGTTGATCTCCTTGTTTGGTCAATGGTTTAGATAAGTGGATCACAGTAGACTGGTGAGTGATGTGCAACTCAATTCAAAGACTGCCAATGCCCTTCAATGTAGAGTCCATTGGATATCTGATTTTATGCCCAGACAGATTAATCAGAATCCAGTAGTCTTTATAGAATTAACACAATCATGTTACTTTGTGGTTGGCTACCTTTAAAGTATAGATATATGTACCGCAAATTCCTTTTTAGTCAGGCCAACTGAGTTCCTTCACCAACTGGGTTATGGGCCATGGGTCATGGGTAATGAACCATTAGGTTTTGTCCTATTTTGTCATTCATATGGATGGGCAGCACTGATAGCCCAAATGAATGGATGTGAAAGGAGCATAAACTACTCCCACGTGCTGCTCCAACTTGAGAGGAAGCAATCGATTATCTGATCTGATGGGATTGCCGTAAGGTAGGTCCAAGTTGCCTACATAGATGCACTAATGGTTGGGCAATAATGCTGGTAATGCCCAAACTATTCAGCCATATTAGCACATGTATGGACCTCCCCTTTATATAAACCAGTCTTTTGTTTGCTTTTATTATTCCTAGCTGCACTAGGCCAGAAAATACTACAAAAATTGTCTGCTATGGTTTACATGCAGGTCCTTATTTAGCATATAGGCAATTGATGACCCATGCTTGGGGGGGGGGCTGTGCGGTTCTAATGAATTGGTATTCATTCTGTATCGTTAACTTATTTTGAAAATATTCTCATTTTTGTTTTGCAGACTTGGAAATTCAACTTCTGTCCAGTTTCTTGGGCTTAATTACTGTGGCAGCTTGATGGCAGTTTAAACTCAGAATAGTATGGAAGAATGTAGAATGGAAGATCAATAGAATAGTGGCCTATAGGGACAGCGAGTTGGTTTTACCATCAGAAGAGGAAGTTTTGTTACCTTAAGGCAGTGATCCCCAACCAGTGGCACGTGAGCAACATGTTGCTCCCCAACCCCTTGGGTGTTGCTCTCAGTGCCCCCAAACCAGGGAGTTATTTTTGAATTCCTGACTTGGGGGCAAGTTTTGGTTGAATAAAAACAAGATTTACTACCAAATAAAGCCCCTGTAAGCTGATAGTGTGCATAGAGGTACCTAATACCCAATCTTAATGCTTATTTGGCACCTCTGTAAATGTTTATGATGCTTGTGTTGCTCTCCAAGTCTTTTTACATTTGACTGTGGCTCACGAGTAAGAAAGGTTGGGGATCCCTGCCTTAAGGGTAGTCATAGAAATTCCCAACCTAGGGAGATGAGTCATTAGTCGAGGTTAACTGGGTTGGCTGGCTGTCTTGTAAGGAAAGGCATTTGCTGTTATTATTAACACAGTCCAACCCCCAACCCCCATGAGGTTAAATTGTCAGCTGTTGTCTTGCTGGGTTTTTGTTTGTCTTCCTCTGGATTAACTGAATTTATCAGAGGTTGAACTTGGGTCTTTTTTCAACCCGTCTTGGTGTTATACCATAGATTATTACTGATACATACAATTTTCATTCTGAACCCATTGTGACATTTTAATAGTTACTAGATAAAGCTAAAAAGGCCAGTCCCAATGCTATAACCTTAATATTACTGATGTATAATTTAATCAGAAGTAAATTTGCAAGTGGCAAGGTGCATGTCACATTAATACTGGTATGTATGTATGTATATCTTTATTTATAAAGCGCTACTTATGTATGCAGCACTGTACAGTAGAATACATTAATACAAACAGGGGATTATTAATATAATAATAGATAAATTAAAGGTATAACAATAAATACAGATAAATACAAGATAAATACAGTTGCAATAAGTTAAAGGTGGCCATACACGGGCAGATCCGCTCGCTTGGCGATGTCGCCAAGTGAGCGGATCTTCACCCGATATCCCCACCTACGGGTGGCGATATCGGGGAGGCATGTCGGTGAATTCGATCGTTTGGCCCTGGGGCCAAACGATCGAATTCTGCAAGCGGCAATGGGGCAGTCGGTTCGGGGACCGCATCAACGAGCCGATGCGGTCCCCGATCCGACGGGATTTTCTAACCTGGCCGACCGATATCTGGCCAATTTCAGGCCAGATATCGGTCGGCCAGTCCGATCGTTTCTGACCCTACACGGGCCGATAAGCTGCCGAGTCTTTCCAAGGGACCGATATCGGCCCGTGTATGGGGACCTTTAGAGTCAAAGACACAAGAGGATGGAGGTCCCTGCCCCGTAGATCTTACAATCTATATGGGAGGATAATTTACAGACACAAATAGGCAAATACAGTACAAGTGCTGTAGGTATGCTGGCAGTCATATTGGCCCACTGCAAAATCTATTTAGGGCCTCCATTAAACACTGTGAATAAGACAGTGCCAGATCTGCTCATCTGTTAAGGTTGCCAACCAAGTGGATCTAAACCCTATTGGGCCACCCACCCACATGCTGGGCCAATTTAGGCTAATCCAATCATTCAGAGGGGCCTATAGGCCCATTAGATGAGAACCACATCAGCAAGCACACCCCAAGTACCCATTATACTTAATATCCCCCCTTTTGGCAACCCCCAGGGAAGTCCCACCCTGCCACCTTCCCTTTATATTTTCCTGCTGAATTATATAAATGCGGTGGAATAAGTGTGTTGGCCTAATTTTGTGATATTTGTATTAACATGAAAAGGGGATGCTTCTCCTGTAACTATACCTGCATAGTTCAGTTTTTATCCAATTCTGCCTGGCAACACCATGAATAGTATGGCGTCTGCCTGGTCCAAGGTCATTTCCCTCCCTGCTTGTACAGGTAGAAGAGCAATGATATCAAAATTAGGTTTGATTTGCATTATACAAAGCTAAAACTGCAGTAAAACATTGATCCTTATTAACCTATGGGTTGGGACACAAACAAGGTTTCCCATAAGGGTGTGTCATTAGAATCCCTCTGAATCCAGGGAAGTTTTTTTCCTACAAGAGAAAGTAGTAATTAAACAATATTGCATAACTGCTTCTAAATTAGTATCAGAAAAATAGGCATAGTGCCTATCTAAGATAACAGAGGGCTAGAAATTAATCACCCAAAAGTTCTATCCCAAGTTACCCCAGCAACCAGGCAGTGGTTTGACTTCAAGACTGGAATATGAACAGTATAACAATATTATTGTAGCGTCATGTAGAGGTTTTGGCTGCCTAGGTCAGTGACCCCCATTTAATAGCTGGAAAGGGCAGAAGAAGGTTGGCAGATAGCTCATAAATAAAAAAAAAATGAACAATTGAAATGTTGCTTAAAACAGGCCATTCTGTAAAATACTAAAAGTTAACTTATTGGTGAACTACCCCTTGACCTATCAACTGCAAGGCTCTATTAGTGATTTCAGTCTTTTTAGCACTTACAAGATATCAGAGCGTTGAGGCAACCGTTATAGAACAGAGCTTGGAAGTATCCTTTTCCTTATTAGGGGGAGTTTGATGGGTAATGATGTCAGTGTGCATAGAAAGTCACACATATATATTCATATTGTATATATGCATTGTAGCATAGTTGTATACATGACTGCTAGCCCTCTGCTTTAATGTTACACTGGCAAGTATTACTTAGCAAAGGAAATAAGTACTGCAGCTGTTTCCAGAAAATAATGTGTACGTGGTTTTCTATTTCCAGAATTTCACTTCATTTATGGCAAAAGCTGAGTATTGACCTAAAAATATTCTCTGACTGTTTCATGACATAAATGAGCACGCTATCCTTTACCATGACTGTAGTGCGGCATTCCCAGAGTGAGTAAGACATTACAGGAGGCCAGATGTGTCTGGGCAGATGCTGACCAACTGTACAACCACTGCAGGCTTTCCCACTCCCCCACAATGCCTCACTCTCCCTAGGGAGCCTGTAGGGGGCCGGAATATGTGTTTCTGAAAGTAGATGGAAGAAATAGATGGCCATCATGTGCCACCATACTGAGCTAGAGCACACAAGATTTTCCTATTCCTATGACATTTGTATAGAAGGGTTCTCACACTTCACTATCTAGTGCTCCCAAAACACTCCAGGTAATTCTGGGGGCACTAGATAGGGGAAGTTACTTTATTAATGAATGTTATTATTAATAATAATAATAATATTATAGGTACTAGATACATTATCTGAAAATTCATTATCAGAAAGCTCCAAATTACAGGAAGGCCATGCCAATAGACTCCACTTAAAAATATTTAATTTAAAAATGATTCCCTTTTTCTATGCAGTAATAAAACAGGACCTTGTATTTGATCCCAAATAAAATATAATTAATCCTTATTGGAGGCAAAACAATCCTTTTAAGTTTATTTAGTGTTGACATTATTTTTAAAGTAGATTTAAGGTATGGAGATCCAAATTATCTGAAAAACCCCAGGTCCTGAGCATTCTGGATAACAGCTCCCTAATAATTCTAATTTTTAAGAATGATTTTCTTTTTCTCTGTGAAAATAAACGGTGCCTTGTACTTGATCCCAACATAGCTGTATGTATCCATATTTACAGCAAAACAATCCTTTTGGGTTTATTTAATGTTTAAATTATTTTGGTGATTGAAGTTACGGAAAGATCCTTTATCCAGAAAATCCCAGGTTCCAAGCATTCTTGATATAGATCCTTTACCTGTAATTGTGTATCTAATAAGTCTTTAGTTTTCCCATTTACTGGCAATTTTCATCATCAAAGATTCTAGAGAGGCCCAAGAAAAATTAGTCTGTTGACATTTAGCAGCTATAATTTGCCCTTTATGTTTCAGCAAGACAGACAATAGTTTAATAATAATACAGGTGATAGAGTGTTTTCCTCAGCCCCCCTCTCTCAAAATGTGAATTGTATTCCCTTACTGAAATCATGCAAATTCCATGTAACTCAGTGTAAATCGCCGGTGGGATGGCATACGCGGCGGTGCGATTTCAGTGAAATTGCGGAAGTTGCCTTGAGAAGAAACTTCCGCGATTTCACTGAAATCGCGCCGCCACGTATGACATCCCACCGGCAATTTACATTTTCGCCGGTGGGATGGCATTTCAGGGAGATTAGTCGCCCGCGAACAGGGAGATTTGTCGCAGGTGACTAATCTCCCTGTGTGCCAGAGCCCTAAACTGCAGCAGGAACCTGTTTGAATTGATTTAAACCCCATCCCCTGCTCACTGATTCCTGCCATACTCAGATATAAAGGTGGAAACAAAGAAAGAAGTTAAATGTATTTAAAATACATAACTAATATTTTAATACATTTATAATTTGCAAATGTTATTACTTGCCCACCAAATAAAATACATATATTAAAGGGGCAGGTTACATAGAGAGTTATAGAGAAGCCAATTCTAGGCAACTGGTCTTCATTATTTTTTCTATTTTTTTAATTATTTAACACAGTTACATAGGGTATAAAAAAGACCAGAGTCCATCAAGTTCAACCCTTCTTTTTAACTTATACATACAACTTTTTGCAGCTTTCAGATGGGCGTTCAGTGACTTTAATAATCTATTGCTCTGTGAAGCTACAGTTTTGTTGTTATTGTTTCTTTTTATAATATATCCTATATATTTCTATTCAGGTCCTCTCCTTTTCATATTCCAGACTCCTTGGTTGCTAGGGTAATTTGGACCCTAGCAACCATATAGCTGTTGAAACTCCAAGCTGAAGAGCTGCTGAAAAAAATTGATATAATGAATAAATTACAAATACTGAAAAATGAAGACCAACAGCAAACTACAGCAAACAGCAGAATATTACTCTCTACATCATACTAAAAGGTAACTGAAAGGTGAACAACTTGAACTAAAAATGAAATCTCGGAGAATAATGAACCACTAAATTAGAAAAAAGCAAGTAAGAAAAAATACATGTATTTAATACATATTGCAATATTTTGTATTGGCAACAGGGTAAATGGAATCCCTTGTGGGTCAACTAAAAACAGACCCCTGCATTATTAGATTGTAAAGTAATGCAGTGACATCATAGAATTCCAGCATAGTGACACCACTGACAGGAGGGGAATGGGCTCTCCCTTGAATATCAGGGGAGGGATTTCCATTCTTGGGAAATGGGCCAAACTCTTACAGTGAGCGTCTGGCGTCTGCTCACTGTTTCATTGCCAGGGATCTGTAAAGCACAAGTACAGCTTTGATAAACATCGACTGGAAGTGATGCCAATAGTTCTTGGGTTGTATACAGTTGTGTGATACCTTACATGACTGCAACAAAGAGAAGACATTATGGATAAAAGCAGGCATCTGTATGAAACATGGGGAAATCAAACCAAGGCATGCATTGTCTAATGTAAAGGCTTTAGCGCAAAGCGCCTAAATGATTCAAGGCCATCTGGAGGTAATATTATATACAGATATATTAAAGCCTCAGCAAGCAACTAGCTGAGGATGCTGGTAACTGTAGTTCACAATAGATGGAATTTAGCATTTTTACTAAAATAAACAAACTAGGAACACTCTGTCTGTCTGGGAAGCACCCTGGTTTGCACACAGAGTGGTGACAAATGGACCTCTGGACAAACCCTTGGCTTAGGAGGAAACCAATCCTATGTGTGCAGTGACAGACAGATGCCATTCATTTAATTTTTCATTAAAGTCTTGCCACTGGAAGAGAAAATACCAAATATGACATTAGCCTTAGTGCCCATGAGGTGCCCCCATGGCCCGCCAAAATTGTATCTCATCCAATTGTTTGACCTGAAGGAAGAATGCTGGAGAATTATGTGATGATATAGGAAGAGGAAGCAAAGTATGGAATCAGTTAATTAGGTTTCACACACCTCCTTTGGAATCAGCAGCTGCCATGATCCAATTGGCAGTCAGTTGACTTTTCAAGTGAAAAGGCAGTGAATATAGATTAGCAGAAAATGGCTGTGTGGTTTGTTACCCAGCAGGTTCCTACTACATGTGATTATTTGGAACACCTTGCCAAATTATCAGCTCTTTATAAGTAGGGACAGTTTTATTGTCATAATGGGTACAATTGTTTGTTACTAAAGTGGCAGTTTCAGGAAAGGCTGATATATCAACATCTCAGTTACAACAGTGGGCATAGGCGCCGCTGGATCTTAGGACCACATCAATGAGCCAATATGGTCCCCAGTCCCATGGGAAAATAAAACCTGCTGATCGATACCTGACCGATCTTTGGTCAGATATTAATCAGGGAGGCCCATGGGGGGTGGGGGGGGGCCACATACTTGAGAAGATGAGCTGCCAAATCGGTCTAAAGTCTGCATATGGCCACCTTAAGGCTTGTTTCTCCCTACATATATTATTCATTAATAGGAAACATACAGAGCTATAGCTGTATCCCTGCTGGTACATTTGCCGCTTGTCATGTAAAAGTGCTCACTGATACCCCACGAGATTACTCTTAGAAAAGTAATTTGCGCTAATTTATTAAAAAAAAAAAAAAACTAGAAATCTCAGTCAGCAGTAGCACTGTGGGTTCCTGATACTTAGTTTTGGGGCCTCCATATGATGAATATATTATGGCCACAGATCTTGAGAGAGGCTTGGATGCTGTGCAAATGTATTTCAGACAGAGGACCCCAGCGGGTTTCATCAGTGCAAGACCAAACAAAATAACACTGCTAAAGAGATTTTTGGTGAGATATCTGAAGTGCTTCTTTCACTAGTTCCACATCGAGACCCCAGTCATTTTTATTTTAAACATTTAGTTAGAAAGCGCTTAACTGGAAACTTTATTTTCATAATCCTTCTAGAGGTTAGTGGGAGCTTTGATGTGTTGAATACATCTTTGGTTGCCAAAATGCTATAGTAGGCATTCCTGTGTGGAGAGAAAGGGGATGCCTCCCCTCCTCCCAGACCAGCTGAAGCAATAAGATATTATTCTGGGGATGGTTGTACAAGGGCACCTACCATGAGAGAAACAGCTGCAGAACTTTCAATACACAAATGTCTTGTTCTTACACAGATCCTATTCCCTACATCTTATTCAAGATATTTGGATGGCTGCTAGCGAAGTGTTTGTTGATACATGGTTACTGAAACTCTGTGTATTTTAGGTACAGTGTATAAGACAGAATCAGGCAGGATTACAGTCTTTGCTCTCAGCAATGAATTAGAGCAGACAGCGATTAAAGACTCGGCAACCTAAGCCTGTAATTAAGACAAAGAGGGCATTTCAAACCAAAAGGCATTTGGATTAATATTAAAGCAAATCAGTAGCAGTTCCATATATTGAAGGAATGCCTTAGTGGCTTGGTCAGTGGGTGTTGGCACAGAGAATCTCAGGCACCCCATACTGTGGTCTGAGCAGGCGGAGGGAGGGGCAACAGCCTAGGTCAGTGTAATAGCCTGGGGTTGCCCTGTGGAGGAGAACCGCCTGCTAAGTGAGAGCCAGAGCCCAGAGTATTCCTTGAAGGACCAAGATCTGGAGGGGCCCTCCTAATTAGAGCCTTTGGAACAGTGTAGTACCAATGTGGCAAGTCTAGGAATGCCATATACCTCAGGAGTAGTCTTTAAAGATACTTCCAGGAATTCACTCTAGAGGGTTAGGCTTTTTCTGTTTTATTAACACCACACTCATAGGGAAGATACTTACTACTTGGGCTACAGCATGCTTAGGAAGCCCTAAATGTCAGATTAGTCCCACAAAGCATGGACATTTGACGTAACTTGCTCTTAGTAAACAGTTATTCCTCTCTCTAACACTTGTGAAGCAAAGTGGCATCCGTCACTTCCCCTAACTCTTACTTATATGTCCTCATTTCCCCTACTTCTTACCTATCGCCAACATGAAGTACTTTTTATGGAATCCAATTCAGTCTGGCAGAAAGCCACTAATGTTTGAAAAGTAGAATAACAAAGCTGTTACGTTTATAAAAATCTATTTTGTCAGGAGGAGAGTTAAGAGAATCTGCAATGGACTTGATCATTTCTGAATTGATTTTTAATTGGAGTGAGTTTAAGGATGGGTTTAGACAGCAAGTTGGCACTAGTATATCTCTATAGACCATCTCTGTCCATTTTTCACTCTGCACCTTGTCATGATCTAATTTGTGTGGTAAATAGAGTGCATTTAGTTGCACGTGATTTTTCAGTGATCTATTCAGATGGTTAAGGAGGTGGTTAACATACAGGCATCCCTTGTAACACACCTACAGTAGCTTGCACATTATTCTGAACGCAGAAGCTTTGAGTCTGAGTGGGCTGCACTTTACACCATGCAGAGCACAGCTTGGACCTGCCAAGTGCCAATGCAAAAGGCACAAATGTATCAGCACTTGTACCTATTCCATTAGTAACCTTGGGAGTTGATAGCATTATTATTATTATTATTAACATTTATTTATAAAGCGCCAACATATTCCGCAGTGCTGTACAATAAGTGGGTTTCATACATTGGACATACAGAGTAACATATAAAGCAGGGGTCTCAAACTCGTGGCCCGCGGGCCATTTGCGGCCCTCGGTACAGTATTTTGTGGCCCGCACCAACGCCTTCTCAAAAGCAATGAATGGATCGCGATTTTTATTGCGATTCAAGGGATAATGCAAGGCACGGCGGGCGGGAGCTGCTAATTGCGGAAATGACGTTATGCCATCATAACAGTTATTATGGGAAGACGTTCTGTGTACACAATTAGCTGCTAAGGAGCTAATTGTGCACACAGAACGTCTTCCCATAATAACTGGTATGATGGCATAACGTCATTTCCGCAATCAGCAGCTCCCGCCCGCCGTGCCTTGCATTATCCCTTGAAAGCCAATTTTTTGTGAAATCCCTTATGCGGCCCAGCCTCATCCTGACTTTGCCTCCTGCGGCCCCCAGGTAAATTGAGTTTGAGCCCCCTGATATAAAGCAATCAATAACTGATACAAGAGGTGAAGAGGGCCCTGCCCAAAAGAGCTTACAATCTACAAGGAGAATGGGTTGAGACACAAGGTGTGGGAATGACACAAGGTGTGGGAATGATTATATAGAAAGTCAATAAGGATTCATGCATCAAACCATGGTATAGAATACCTAACATCCCTAATTAATACACTGTCTGCAAGGCTGATTATGCACCTTCTGTTCTGTTCTGTTCTGTTACCATAGAACTGAAAAAAGTCACTCCAGAGCAGCTGTAGATCCACCACTGCCAACATTAGCAGCAACCATTTTGTAAATGAACCTGCTTTTTGTATTAACAAAGATGACTGCCTCATACCACCCCCAATGTTCCTTAAAGGAATACTGTCATGGGAAAACATGTTTTTTTCAAAACCCATCAGTTAATAGAGCTTCACTAGCAGAATCCTGCATTGTAATCTGCTTCAAAAACACAAACAGATTTAGATTTCATATATATATATATATATAAGTAGATCAAGCAGAAATTTGACTTTTTCGCTATCTTCTAACAAGTTCTTCAAAAAGAAGGCAAATAGCCCTTATAAAGGCCAAATGCACATCTTGTACCTTGTATTTACCTTACTGTGGCCACATCATGCCCCCTCTATGTTGTTCTTCAGTACATACAATATACCCATCCTTATCTAGTATGAAATAACACACTAATGATCAGATGGGCATAGAAGGAAGGGTCACTTATAACTGAAGATATATAATACTCTTTCCACTACTTCTCCCTTGGTTTAGTCCAGTGTATCCCCCGTTGGCTAAAGCCTGCAGGGTTGGCGAAGCATGAAATACATAGTTTTCTAGCAAGCATGATTGTTACAATATGCTGCTTGAAATGAGATCTGGCTGCAATATTTCATCAGGCAGTAAATATAACATTTGTTTACAAGCACAAAAAATAGGATTTTTTCTATAAAGCCCACTGCAACATCTGTAACATTCTTTAATTTCAAATCAAACATAGATCTAGGAGAACTTCTGTTGTCTTCAGTCTGTCTCAAACATATATATATATACACACAGACACTCATACACTCTATATGTATGTATGTATGTATCCTGAGAAAGCCTCAGGCTCAGTGCTCAATACTGAAAAATTGTTACAATGATACATATAGGGAGGACATGCTGCAACTTATCAGGGAAAATCTTACGTGCACAGAATATTCCTTTTCTGATTATTTTCTCTTCATATGAGACCTTCCACTGTGATTTTCTTGTTATAAAAATGGTAAAAATGCATGTGACTAATCACCACCTGGTATTTAGAGGGGCAAAAATGACCCTTGCCCCTTGCTTACATATGATCTGTCTGAGACCAGAAGTCTGGTTAAGAGATCTAACACTGAAATGCAATTTGTAATTTGATCTAGTGTCACTCAATTTTCACATTTATCAAGCATTCCTGGCCAGTCAGTTATTGTGCTGCTTTCACTCACTGCATTGCTGTTTGTTATGATATACTGTATACACAAAACCTACTACAAAACAGTTGGACCCCAACCAAGGACAATCAACTCACTGTTATGTTATTTCTACCACAGGCCTACACTAAAAATTCATGCTATATCTTAATTTTGCTATGCTAAAAAGAGAGTGTTTTTTTATAAAATTTCTGAAAATTGTCACAAAGCTTACATTTTACTCTATTATATCCTTACATTTTGTAATGTACCAACATAAAACATTCTTAATATGAACACCAGACGTCTGCTTGATGCCCAATATGCATCAATTTACCAATTTATGGGGCATACAGAGGTACCCAAATGAAAATAGTGCATATGAATTTTCACACCTGACACACCTGCTGCAATATAAGCACATGTGTATATAAGCATGTGTATTATGTGCCATAACAGTACAGAGACCCTAGAAAACCCATATATTTTCTAAAAGTACACATTTTGATGAAACCAGAATGGGTAAATATGTCTTTCTACTGCAAACTACCAAACTATGAAGTTTTGCTATGAAAATAGTACATATGAATTGTGCCATAAGCAGGGCCGGAACTAGGGTTAGGCAGAAGAGGCCTCTTCTTTCACCTACCACTAGTTCTGGGCCCATTCCCCCCCTACAGTACCCCCAGCAGCGGCCCTGGCAACCCCCTGCCTTGTGTGTGTGCATATTGCGCACATGGGATGGGGGGGGCGGTTCAAGCCGACCAGGTTGCCTAGGGCATCCGGTCGGCTTGGCCCGGCACTGGCCATAAGACCCCCTAACTTTACAGAGACCCTAGAAAACCATATATTTTCCAAAAGTACACATTCTGATAAAACCAAAATGGTTTAAAATATCTTTCTACAGCAGATTACCAAACAGCTTTAGCTATGCTAAACACAGCAATTTTTATATAATTTCTGAAAATCTTCACAAAGCTTGCATTTTACCCCATTAATTGTCCTATATTTCATAATGTACCAACATAAAACATCCTAAATGAATGCCAGGGGTCTACTAAACAGTTTGAAACCCTAAGGGTTAAGGATCATTGATTAAAGCAAGAACCACTGCTTCTGTCCTTATGCTTTCATAAAACTGGTCACCTCACTGAATCTGATGCCATTCTACTAATGTGTAATGAGATAAAGGCCCTGCACACTTATGAGCATATTTAGCAATTTTCAAGTTTGCGAATTTGAGAGTGGTTTTTTTTTTAATCCTAAAAAAAATGAATTGAAAATGACCACCTTACCTCTCTTCTTCTATAAAGTCTTTATATAATAAAATAACAACATCTAATAAACTATATACATTTAAACTATATAATCACTTGGGCCAAGGGAAGAAGCTGTAAAACAGAATTGCCTCCCTTAGGGCCGAATATATTTTTCTAGGCACCCAAAGGCATGAGCCTAGGGTGGCAGGTCTAGGGGAGGCCCTTGGGTGTCTATATACAGTACATTTTAAATACAATCAGGATTTTTTATTTTTTTTAAATCCCCTAGCTGAGCTGAGAGTTTGGGAAAGGGGTTGTGCCCAGGGCAGAGCTCCAGTAACACAGGCTGAGATAGGGCATCCCCTTGTGCAGTGGCTGTTGGCTCTTCATTTCTTTATCCAGACAGGCAGGTGTAGGGAAGTTCTTGTCAGATCAGAGCCACAGTTCTGTGCTTACATAAGCCAGGAGCAGGTATACGTCTACAGGGGGCTGTGAAAAGAAGTATACTTTTGTACCATATATTACTTTATATTCATATAGAGCCCCCCTCCCAGGCATTGCTGTTCCACTCTCATTATGTTACCAATAAATCCTTACCTGTTCGGTATCTCCTGCCCCAGCCCTTTTCTCCTTTTCAGGTGCCAAGTGGAACGATTATTCTTTCCCTGGCACCATCAGTTAATGCGGATGTGTTCTCTGGGCACACAAATAACAATTCTCCAATGTGTTCCTCTGGGATTACAGCAATGGTCTCATCTTCTTCATTGGCCTCATAGGTTAAAGGAACAGTAACACCAAAAAATGAAAGTGTTCTAAAGTAATTGAAATATAATGTACAGTTGCCCTGCGCTGGTAAAATTGGGGTGTTTGCTTCAGGAACACTACTATAGTTAATACTATAAATATACTGCTGTGTAGCCATGGGGGCAGCCATTCAAGCTGGAAAAAAGGAGAAAAGGCACAGGTTACACAGCAGATAACAGATAAGACACCATTGTATTCTACAGGGTTTATATGTTAGCTGCTTTATAACCTGTGCCTTTTCTTCTTTTAAATGGCTGCCCCCATGGCTACACAGCAGGGTTTATATATATAGTTTCTGAAGCAAACACACAACTTTTACCAGTGCAGGGCAGCAGTACATTATAGTTTAATTTCTTTAAAATATATACGTTTTTTGGTGTTACTGTTCCTTTAAGATACTTGAGATCACATTCGTGGGGTCTAAAAAAAAAGATTTAATCAATGACAAAAATTTAACAACCAATCAAATTCAAGACATGCTGCCTTTTTGCAATTTTAAAAACTGCTTCTGTCAGCTGACCAATAAAAACACAACAAGGTTATTGGGAACAAACTGAACAATGCAGGTAATTACTGGTAGATTGGACCCGCTTTCAGCACCTCCCAGTTGACTGATTCAACGAATGGATGGTCCTTGATTTGGTGGACATATTCTGTCCAGTCAGCAGGATTTGAACGTGGGAAATAGGAAAAGAGACATGATCAATATCACATATCTTACAAATCTTCCATACATGGCTTGTACAGATTATATAGTTACATAGGGTTGAAAAAGACCAGTGTCCATCAAGTTCAACCCATCCAAGTAAACCCAGCACACACAACCCACACCTACCAATCTATACACTCACATACATAAACTATATATACAACCACTAATACTAACTGTAGATATTAGTATCACAATAGCCTTGGATATTCTGATTGTTCAAGAACTTATCCAGGCCTCTTAAAGGCATTAACAGAGTCTGCCATTACCACATCACTAGGAAGGGCATTCCCCAACCTCACTGCCCTCACCGTGAAAACCCCCCTACGCTGCTCCAAATGGAAGCTCCGTTCCTCTAATCTAAAGGGGTGACCTCTGGTGCGCTGATTGTTTTTATGGGAAAAAAGAACATCCCCCAACTGCCTATAATCCCCTCTAATGTACTTGTACAGAGTAATCATGTCCCCTCGCAAGCGCCTCTTTTCCAGAGAAAACAACCTCAACCTCGACAGTCTAACCTCATAGTTTAAATCTTCCATCCCCTTTACCAGTTTAGTTGCAGTCTCTGCACTCTCTCCAGCTCATTAATATCCTTCTTAAGGACTGGAGCCCAAAACTGCACCGCATACTCAAGGTGAGGCCTTACCAGGGACCTATAAAGGGGCAAAATTATGTTCTCATCCCTTGAGTCAATGCCCTTTTTTATACAAGACAGCACTTTATTTGCTTTAGTAGCCACAGAATGACACTGCCTGGAATTAGACAACTTGTTATCTACAAAAACCCCTAGATCCTTCTCCATTAAGGAAACCCCCAACACACTACCATTCAGTAGATAGTTCGCGTTTATATTATTTCTACCAAAATGCATAACTTTGCACTTATCAACATTGAACCTCATTTTCCAGTTTGCTGCCCAGTTTTCCAATTTTGTCAAATCGCTCTGCAAAGCGGCAGCATCCTGCATGGAACTTATAGTTTTGCACAATTTAGTGTCATCAGCAAAAATAGAAACAGTACTCTCTATGCCCACCTCCAGGTCATTAATAAACAAGTTAAAAAGCAAAGGCCCAAGGACTGACCCCTGCGGTACTCCACTAACCACACTGGTCCAATTAGAAAATGTTCCATTTACCACCACTCTTTGTAATCTATCCTTCAGCCAGTTCTCTATCCAATTACAAATATTATGTTCTAGGCCAATATTCCTTAATTTGATCATTAACCTTCTGTGAGGTACCGTATCAATGCTTTAGCAAAGTCCAAGTAGATGACATCAACTGCTATTCCAGCATCGAGGTTCCTACTCACCTCCTCATAAAAGGCGACTAAATTAGTCTGGCAAGATCTGTTACGCATAAAACCATGCTGGCACAAACTAATAGTATTGTGAACTGCAATGTATTCAAGTACCCTATCCCTTATTACCCCTTCCAAAAGTTTTCCTACTACTGATGTCAGACTAACAGGCCTATAGTTTTCAGGCTGAGAACGAGATCCCTTTTTAAATAATGGCACCACATTAGCAATCCGCCAGTCTCTCTGCACCATGCCAGACCTCAACGAATCCTGAAAAATTAAGTGAAGAGGTTTGGCAATCACAGCGCTCAGCTCATTTAAAACCCTGGGATGAATCCCATTCGGTCCTGGACCTTTGTTTACCTTTACATGTTCAAGTCTCTTTTGAATTTCCTCCCGAGTGACCCACGCGTCAGTAGCTAAATTACTAGAACTGGGCATATTAAAAGGGAAGCCTTCATTAGCTGGCTCCTCAGATGTATAGACAGATGAAAAATAAGAGTTCAAAATTTCTGCTTTTTCCCCGTTCTCATCAACCAATTTACCCCCCCGTAATAATAAGGTTCCCACCCCTTCTTGCTTAATCTTTTTACTATTCACATAATTAAAAAATAATTTTGGATTATTTTTACTCCTAGCTGCAATATCCCTTTCCATCTCTATTTTAGCTTGCCTGATAGCTTTTTTGCATGCTTTATTTGCTTCCTTGTACCTGATGAAAGTTTCTGCTGTCCCAGCTAACTTGAATGGTTTAAAAGCACGTTTTTTCTTACCAACCTCGACACTAACACTTTTATTCAGCCATAAAGGTTTTGCTTTGCGATGCCTCTCCTTGCTTACAAGGGGAATATACTGTTGTGTATACCTACAAAGCAATGTTTTAAAGATGTTCCATTTTCCTTCTGTGTCTAACCCCATGAACAGCCTTTCCCAGTTGACACATTGCAGAGATGCCCTTATACTGGCAAAGTCTGCACGTCTAAAATTGAGCGTTTTAGTTACTCCCTTATAGAGCTGTCTCTGCAGCATTATCTCAAAGGAGACCATGTTGTGATCACTGTTCCCCAAATGCTCACCCACACAAATGGTAGAGATGAGCTCATTATTGTTAGAAATCACCAGGTCCAAAATAGAATCATTCCTAGTAGGTTCTTGAACCGCCTGAAATAAAAAGTTGTCATTTAGCATATTTACAAACCTACTAGCTTTTTCTGACTTAGCCACCCCATTACTCCAGTCAATGTCCGGATAATTAAAGTCCTCCATAATAACAACTTGACCCAGTTTTGAAGCCTCCTCCATTTGCAACAATAGCTGGGCCTCATCCCCCTCATCTATACGGGGTGGTTTATAGCATACATCAATGATCATTTTCTTTGTGACCTTCAGCCCTACTGAAATTTCTTCCCAAAGAGATTCAACGTTTTCATTGGTAATGTCTTTATTACATGGCTTTAAATCTGACTTTACATAAAGACAAACCCCTCCACCCTTTTTAATCTCTCTGTCCCTCCTAAAAAGTGTATAACCATTTAAATTCACAGCCCAGTCGCATTTATCATCCCACCAGGTCTCAGTGATACCTATTAAATCATAATTCATAATACAGTTTAGTCCATTTAACCTGCTCAGCCATATACCTGGTGCCTTTATAATAATGTCCTTGAGCTCTGGGTCAAGGGTCTGCACATATTGTTGGGTACTGATGTGGTGCACTGTCTATATCAGTGGCCATCTGGAATAGTACCATTCCGAGCAAGCCTTATTATACTTCATATTCTGGGACATCTTTCAGTGCCCCAAAAGGAGATGACTTAGCAGATAGTTGGATTTATGCACAAGTCTAATAAATAATATTTACAGTAATTTTGTCCCTTACCTCAGGGTCTAACATAGCAGCACTGAGAGTAAAAGTATTTGTAGCAAACAAAAAAGTTCACAGCTGCACTGACCTTAGGCAGTTTTCTGTGGTGCAAAGTCCCCATGACGAATAAGTATAAGTATTTGGATTTGGACATAGTATATAAGAAGAGGAGGAAAATACAAATAGAATGGAAAGAGAATTGCTGGTTCACTTTAACTTAACTGTTAGGGTAAATCCTCCGTTAGTGCTCCCTGCACCCTGTATATTGGCGAAACATCTGATATTATCTCTGCAGGTTTAACCCCTATCATTAACCATTTAATTTGGCCAGTTTTTAGCAAATTTTCAATAGGTCTGAAATTTTTAATTCTTATAGTCTTTTAATTATTTGCCTTTTTCTTCTGACTCTTTGCAGCATCCCAAAGGAGGGTAACTGACCACAGCAGCCAGCCAAAGACTGTTGCTTGGTGAGGCTACAATTTTAAGGTTATTACATATCTTTCTATTCAGCACCTCTCCTATTCATATTCCAGTTCTCATTCAAACCACTGTTCTATAAGCGAAAAATATTGGGGGGTGGGGGACATGACTATGTTTGGACCAGAGATTCATTACATCCTGCTGGTGATCTCAAAGTTTATGGATAGTTGGGTAATACCTCCTCAGCTTTTTTATCAGCAGTTTATTTGCACTGACACATTTCCCCAGATGACTGCTTTAAGTAGATTAGAAAGTTCAAGACACAGCAATGTTGCATCCATATATCTGACACAGGAATGTTTGATGCAGGGATACAAGCAGAGCGCAGCCAGCTATAGGGATATTTCCTCATCTCCTGTTCTTCCAGATAAGCTGTTCTTCTGGCAGCTTTGCCAAGTCAACTTCGTGCCAGATTTCAGTTGAGTCAGGGGGTTAAGGAAACTCCCTAAAATGGTAAAGGAAAGTTTTGCTTGAACTCTGCTTTGGATTTTCCAGATTTCAATTAAAGTCAGGTCTAATTTAGATCTGTGGATTAGGGTTATCTTTTGACCAACCCTAGTTGCTGGTTGACAGATCTGCAGCAGAATGTGACTACTGATCTTTTTTGTTGTGGCTGATGGGCTGTCCTGCTGCAGTGTCTAAAGGGGACAAGAGACAATTAATGCTTGGAAGGCAACTGTCTGCCATGATTCTGCTTTAGAAGTACCTACATTGGAAGGAGTATTTTCTTTAGCAAGCCACTTATTAGCCTTCTGTGCTGTTGGAAATGTGTTGCTTTGGGAGCTGATTTAGTGTACTTGCCCACATATTATTTATATTGCATGACTACAGCTATAAAATAGCTTGGCAGCTCTGTATTAGTGATGTGAATCTGTTTGTTTTGCTGTATAATCCATGAAACGGCGCAAAAAATGACATGGGTCAAAAAAAAAACTTGCGATGCAGGTGCCAATTTTTTTTGACACACTCAACAATTTTTTTTACGCACACAATTGTTTTTTTGTAGTACTGCGAATTTTTCCACTGGGAATTTTTGCGCCCCTTTTGCAAAGCAATCTGCCAATAGTAAAACACAGAAATTTGCTGCTAATCCATGCCTGGCAAAGAATTTCGCCCATCACTACTCTCTATTACACATTACTGGTAAAAACAAACTCCTCTGTTTCTAGTTTTTAGCAAACAAGCCTTTATTATTACAAGTGGTTTGACCCGAGCTGGAAACTGTTCCAATCTTTATTAAAAAAAAGAACCTGACCCCGTGCCCTGTCTGTGTTTACTGTATGTGATGGGCTTAACATAGTCATTTTTAAAGTATTGGTTAATTAATTTGTGAAATAGAGAATTAGACTATCATGTGAGTGGTGTAAGCAATAGCATTAGAAGGAGGAAGTTCATGGTAAGATTGGACCTTTAGACATGCACCAATCACAAACGCTTTACTGCTTGCATTCCACACTTGAATTGCCTCTTCAGAGCACTGAGACCGGTGGACACTTCCATGAATATAGTTTTGTCTGCCTGTGTACATTTTGTATGATTATACTGATGTGTGTATGGCCCAAATAGTGGCTCAGGAGCAACATGTTGCTCCCCAACCCTATGGATGTTGCTCCCAGTGGCCTCAAAGCCGGTGCTTATTTTTTTCAGAGGTTTTTCTCAGAAGAAGAAATTATATGAAATGTTCTATATTGTTGCCCAGGGATATATTCATGTAAATATGTATATTTATTCTTATATACACATGTACATGAATATTCCTTGTTATAAGGGTTCTTTAATAAAAGAGATAGTTCAATCAAAAATATACATTTATTAACAAAAGCTGACACATATCTACAGACATAACAAATGTACAAAATGGCACTAAATCTAAATACAATATATATATAACTAATATTTACAAAGATAATGGATGTGTGTATATGTTACATATAACCCACTACCTCCCTTATACTCATCCTTCCATTGAGTCAGACATCTGTGTCCTCACTCCAGGAACACACTAAACTTAACCCATGCTATTAACCTAGAGACTGACCATAGGTTCAAGTGTCAAGTTCTGATTGGTCAATGACCATTAAGTTAATTTTAGGGAGTTGGCCATGGATTCCTGAGGCAGGTTGGACAATGGAATTTGGGAAAATACAATTGAGGACAAAAGGGATTGAATTTCCAACTACCCTTGGTCAAAGGGGAGGAGACTTAGCAACTGTGTGCTAGATAGGATGTGTTTGAAGCTTACATCTGTTGTAACCTGATTGTATCTAATATATAAATTACACATCATCCTTAAATAAACAAGTCACAATGTATATATAAAATACACGCATACTCTACTTAATAGACATATGACGCAAGCAAGTCTACCTGGGTTAACATATATGAAGGGAAATAGCACAAGAATTCCTGTTCCAAGAGTAGGATTAACATGGAACAAATGTGCCAGTGTATATCTGAGGACATCTGTCTTGATTAGGGCAATTATTTTGGCTAGGCTCATTATTATGCCTCTAGGAGGGTGGTGTTAAGTAACTGATGTTTTACCTTTCACTCTGTCAACAATTACAATCAGATGGAATACTTTTCAAGAGAGACACAGAAAACTCATTCAGAGACTAAGGGCTCTGCTGCTTTCAGCCTGGCAGATTCGCTCCTGTACCCCTTTCTATTTATGTGCACAGCATCCACTTGCTTGCAGGCACACACAGAAGAGCAGATTGAAGGTTGGACCAAAAACGCAAAAGCAGGCGTTTTCAGACCCACCTCCTATCCTGATGCTGTGCAGAGAGCCAGGCAGTAAGCTCCGTGGGGCCTTAAGGTTCCCATACACGGGCCGATTCTAGCTGCCGATATCGGTCCCTTAGACCATTTCGGCAGCTAATCATCCCGTGTATCGGCCAGATATCGATCGGGCAGGTTATAAAATCTAGTCGGATCAGGGACCGCATCGGCTCGTTGGAGGATGTCATCCTCTGTATGATGTCATAACCCCTTCCCCCTGTTTGTGCCCACCAAATGTCATATTGGCCATGGCCATAGTGCTGAAACAAATAACATAGATGAAAGCAGCATGAGAGGGTCAGCCTGCCACAATGCTCTTAGCAAGAAGTGTATCATGCCCAACAATGTTACATAAAAAAAACCTACTGCAAGGCCCAGTCGGCTGTGCCCCTCATTTTCAAAGCACTGTGCTGGAAAAACACAAAACAAAGCAGTGTCTTTGTCCACAAGGCATATGGCAAGTTAGGGCTCTGGTACACGGGGAGATTAGTCGCCCGCGGCAAAACTCCCTGCTCGCGGGCGACTAATCTCCCCGTGTACCAGAGCCCTTAAGAAACACCTGATAAAAAATAAAACAAAAAAATGTTAATCTGTTTTATATATGCAATTGCAGAAGGATCAGCACTCTCATATCTCAAAGGTTTCCAGGTGGGACCAAAATGTTGGATTGTAATGTGTTTCACCATGTGAAGTAAATCACATTACAAGTTACATATATATGCATATACACTGCCATTTTCATCCTGCACCTCAAAGAAATTTTTGGACAGAGTGCTGGCATATATATATATAGTAGGGGTAACAGGTAGTAGGATGTTGGTCTGATGGGGCAGACCAGGCGCACACTTGGTCAGACACCCACAAAATAACACAAAATTACACAAAGAAGTCCCAAAATACAGTACAACTGGCAGTCAGTTCTATGTCAGTTTTATTAGGCTTCCCCTGAACAACTGCAGGCTAATCAAGCGGCTGCCTGGCCAATCAGCTGCAAACTCTGGGTGGCCTTTGGAATGGAGGGCCCACTCTACTCTCCCTTTATTCACTCTCAGGATCAATTATCCATTTTTTCGTAATCTGATAAAAGAATGTAGCATTTACCTGCTACAATGCCACACATTTCCCTGAAGCTTAGTGCATGTAACTTTTTATCATTGGTGAAATATACACCCCATCAACTACCTGCCCAGCACTTCTCTTTGTTTAGGCTGAAACATCAACCTCCAAATAAAAGTATCTTGTATTGCTTTAATCCCTGTGTTGTGTGGACCCTCACTACGTATTGGATATTCTCATTTCTGGACTGCACCCAGGCCACGTTAATAGTAAATGTTGATCATACCTCATCTAAGTCACCTGTGGTGTAAGGAGAACAGCTTCAGAATTTACAGCTTCTTTATTCAACCAGTTGCTCTGCTTTTTCCAGTTCTTCAATGTCTTTTTGTAGATGTGTCACAAAAAAGCACTGGCACTCAAAGCTGCAAAAAAGGGACAAACCCTAAAAATCTTTAATGCGGAGGTGCAACGTTTCGGGGCACAACAACCCCTTTATCAAGCCCCGAAACGTTGCACCTCCGCATTAAAGATTTTTAGGGTTTGTCCCTTTTTTGCAGCTTTGAGTGCCAGTGCTTTTTTGTGGCTATTGGAATTGGGAGGGTGCCGATCCCTCCAAGCAGTGTGCACCGAGCAAAAAAATTTTTGGAGAGCTAGGGTGTGCGGGTAGGATCTTTTGTTCTTCTCTTTTTGTAGATGTGTACCACAGTCACAAGTAGGGGTCTAACCAATGATTTTTATGTGGGCAGAATTGTGTTTTTTATACGCATTCTAACATGTTATTAGTCTTTGCAGCTGCCATTTGGCTCTGAGTCCTGCAACCAAGCTTGATGTCTCCTGTTACTGCTAAACCAGTTCCATTTCTGATTTGCTGAAGTTGAAACCACGGAAGCTATATTTATCTTGCTTGTTACTATGGGCTAGCTGCTTGACTTTACCAGTCTCAAGTTTTCATTTCATAACTTAATAGAAAAAGTGGGACAAGAACTGTACTTTGTGGTATAATGTCTTGCATTTCTGGTACATTTGGAAAATATCCCATTTATAATGGTCCTCTCATTGCTTGCATTAAGTCTCCCACATTTTGGATATAATGAAATAAATTACAGTAGTAGCCTTGCCCCTGTCCATGTTATTGCTTCCCTCCGCAGAGATGATCACCAGATTTGTTTGCCACAAACACTCAATGTATTCCTAAATTAAATAAATGAATAGCTGTTCAATCCCTTTATAAATACATGGGATTGCCATTATTTTGCTCACCAAAAATACTCTGTATTATAATCTGTTCTATAATATTTCTTAGATTGGTGAGGTATGTCATTTAGGGCATATTTAGCAATTTTTGAGTTTGTGAATTAGAGATTGTTTTTCACCCTTCAAATGCTTGCCTGTTTATTAATACAAAAACATGTTCCAATAAAAAAAAGTTTTATATTCGAGTTTTCAGATTTTTTTACCTTAATAAATTTTGAGTTTTTGAACCATTATTTGTTTCAAATGTTGATAAAGCACCCCCTTAGTGTCATAGACCTTTATGATAACTATGTTTCCGAATTAAAAAAGGACTGCTTTATTTGTACATTGGGGAAAGGCCGATATTTGATTAAATGGCATAAGTTTATATACCTCACTGTTGTGAGAAGATGTCTTTTTAAATGAATGTTGGTAGGTAGCAATCTCTTAATCACAATTACTGTCCACAAATCAGATTGACTTTATTTGAATCAGAGGTTCTATTCAATGCTCCTTTATTTGCTTTCACAAATATGGCTGGGCAATATGGCCAGTTTTGAACTCTGAGGGGCTACTTGGTCAGACCTTCCTATAGTCCTCAGATGGGTTTATTACCAGTCCCTATAGTGGGTCATGAATGAGTGTCTTTAATCAGGGTTTCATTTTACAGATGCCACATTACCTTTGGTGCAATAAAATCAAGTGACTCAGCATGTGTTGCACTGTGACTTCACAAAAAAGCAAACAATCTGATTCTGTCAAGCTAGAAAATATCAGTGTGATATGCCAAAGTTCTAATGGAATATGATCCCTTTAGTTGCCTCAGTCCCACTCCCTGTCTAAGAATTCTGCAATCTATGGGGTAAATTTATAATACAAAAAAACTCACCCATGTTCAATTTATTCCAAAGGGATTATTAGAAGCATTTTTATCAATTGTGAGTTCTAACCTCCACCCATTGATAAATATGCTTCTAAAAACGTGGAAAAACCGTTAACAGAACGTGAGTACTTATGTATTAAGCTCTAAACTCATTTTGATAAATATGCTCCTCTATATTTAAAAAAACTTTCCGCACGGTTCATGATGCAAGTTTGAGCACACTAGCATTTTTGTGCTACAATCCTGTTATGTTATTGTAGTCAAAGGCATTAGGCACCTGTTGTCAAGGGTGGTAGGGGCATATTCTATTAGGCTAAGGACAAAAACATATAACTAAAAGCAAAAATGCTAGTGGAGAAAACATCATGTGTGACATTAGTCATAAGCCTATGTTGTGTCTTTTTTTTATTATAGGCTGGCACCTTCCACTGTAATTTTTTGTAAGGGCCTCTGGATTTATAATATAATGCCCTCCCCTCCGACTATAGCTTTTTTATGTGAGATGGTTTGACTATCACAGCGTTTGCCCCACCTTTCTGCAGAAAAATATAGATAAATATTATTTTTGAGTTTGAGGGACACATTTAGGGGCCAGAGTCATTAAAGTACGAATTGCGAGTACGATTTGCAACAATTCACCTTAAATAAGAAAATTTCTGATGTGCGTTAACTTTTGTGAAAAGTTGCATTGTGCTTGTACGAAAATATCATGGTCCGATCCGAAAGTTACAAAATTTTCGTATCCGAATGATCATAAAGAGCGCTAAAAACTTTCTGAGCATGATTTTGGAAGCCTCCCATAGGGCTCAGTGGCACTCTGCAGCTCCAACCCGGCCCAAGGAAAGTCTCCCATAGGACTCAATGGCACTCTGCAGCTCCAACCCGGCCCAAGGAAAGTCTCCCATAGGACTCAATGGCACTCTGCAGCTCCAACCTGGCCCAAGGAAAGTCTCCCATAGGGCTCAATGGCACTCTGCAGCTCCAACCCGGCCCAAGGAAAGTCTCCCATAGGGCTCAATGGCACTCTGCAGCTCCAACCTGGCCCAAGGAAAGTCTCCCATAGGGCTCAATGGCACTCTGCAGCTCCAACCTGGCCCAAGGAAAGTCTCCCATAGGGCTCAATGGCACTCTGCAGCTCCAACCTGGCCCAAGGAAAGCCTCCCATAGGGCTCAATGGCACTCTGCAGCTCCAACCCGGCCCAAGGAAAGTCTCCTTGTCTCCCATAGGGCTCAATGGCACTCTGCAGCTCCAACCTGGCCCAAGGAAAGTCTCCCATAGGGCTCAATGGCACTCTGCAGCTCCAACCCGGCCCAAGGAAAGTCTCCCATAGGGCTCAATGGCACTCTGCAGCTCCAACCCGGCCCAAGGAAAGTCTCCCATAGGGCTCAATGGCACTCTGCAGCTCCAACCTGGCCCAAGGAAAGTCTCCCATAGGGCTCAATGGCACTCTGCAGCTCCAACCCGGCCCAAGGAAAGTCTCCCATAGGGCTCAATGGCACTCTGCAGCTCCAAACCGGCCCAAGGAAAGTCTCCCATAGGGCTCAATGGCACTCTGCAGCTCCAACTTGGCCTGAGGAAAGTCTCCCATAGGGCTCAATGGCACTCTGCAGCTCCAACCTGGCCCAAGGAAAGTCTCCCATAGGGCTCAATGGCACTCTGCAGCTCCAAACCGGCCCAAGGAAAGTCTCCCATAGGGCTCAATGGCACTCTGCAGCTCCAACTTGGCCCGAGGAAAGTCTCCCATAGGGCTCAATGGCACTCTGCAGCTCCAACCCGGCCCAAGGAAAGTCTCCCATAGGGCTCAATGGCACTCTGCAGCTCCAACCTGGCCCAAGGAAAGTCTCCCATAGGGCTCAATGGCACTCTGCAGCTCCAACCTGGCCCAAGGAAAGTCTCCCATAGGGCTCAATGGCACTCTGCAGCTCCAACCTGGCCCAAGGAAAGTCTCCCATAGGGCTCAATGGCACTCTGCAGCTCCAACCCGGCCCAAGGAAAGTCTCCCATAGGGCTCAATGGCACTCTGCAGCTCCAACCCAGCCCAAGGAAAGTCTCCCATAGGGCTCAATGGCACTCTGCAGCTCCAACCTGGCCCAGGGAAAGTCACGATACCGAAGCTTGAATTAATTCCAAAACTTTCGTACTTGTAATTGTCAAATTCGAGTTGCGCAAATTAACAAAAAAATCGCAGAAAATATGCACAGTTCTAAAACTTAGAAAAAATACAATTTTTTTGTATTCGGACTTAATCGTACATTGATGAATGTGCCCCTTAAAGTTAACTTTATATTCTACTCATCTGGTCAAACTCTGAAGGTCCTAATAGTCTACAGTCAGAACTTGACCAAAAGAAAAGACAGCACTATAGTAAAGGTGACCATACATAGGCCTCATTGGCAGCTTATTGTCTGAGGCCCGCCGAACGGCTTTCCTGAACATCTGAACATCAGCAAAATATCAGCTGGGCAGGTTTAAAAATCCTGTTGGGCCCCGAAGGCCTGCATACCCAGCACTGTGATCCAATGTGTTTGGCCCTAGGGACAACTGCAGTTCATCTTTCCATGTTAGGACACAACTACAACTGGCAGCTATGCCCTTACATTCTACTTTCTACTTCTGGTTGGAGCTGACAATGGGCAATAGGTAGCCTCTTGAAAAATTATATTTTAATTAGTGACAGTTTTTTTTTTAACCCAAGGTGCCATATACTATTCATAATTGCCTAGATGGTGAGGGTGATTTTTTAAAAACTGGGCCTATTTATTTGAGAACACAAACTAAGGGATCCCTTAGCTGCTCTGTATCTTGTAATGGCTTTCCCTTACTGTCCAAGTTGTGGAATGTGATGTTGGTTCATAATAATGAATGTTTTCTTTATGACTATATATTCTAAATGTTTTCCACAACAGCATTCTGGCTTAGCTGGATCACAGGACATCCTGTTTAATGGATACGGACCTACACAACAGCAGGAAATAGAGGACATTCCACATAATATTTTGAGGGAAGTGTTAGGGGAATGCTATGCAGCTGGAGATCACTGCCATTTCATCATTTATGTAAAGCACCCGACTTGCAAAAAAACATGTATAAATCAAAGGGTAACTACTTGTTTATTGAAATTTTGTAGCACTGTCCTATAAATACTGAGAATTTTATCCAATGGAATAACATGAGATTGGCTGTGTTTTGTCATATACCCCATCATTCCCGTGGGAGAGAGGCACAAGGACATTTTTCCTTGCAGCTCAAAGAAATGCCTGAAATTACATCCTTTTTGTGTTTGGCTTGAAAAATATGTGACAGAATCTAAATAGAAGGAGCCACCCAGTTTGACGATACCTGTAGGAAGTATTTAAAGCTGATCTGACCACTTCCAGTGCCCCCAAGCAGTGTAATCATCAGCCCAACACCCAGCTCACAGAATCCTTGCACAATGGAATTCCATGTCCCAGCACCCCCTACTAGGAGACCTAATAATCTTCAGGTCATCATTAATGGCCTGCAACAAAGACTGATTTATAGAGGGCGAGAGCTAACAATGGAACATCCCACTTATGTGCAATGCTTAACTTGGTTATCAATCTTTGTCCCATATTATCTATTAATTAAATATTGGGGCCACATCAAGTCCAGGATTCAGCCAGATATTCATGCTGAATGCTAGTTACTTATTTAGGTTTTTGTCATAGTCTGCAGGAACAAAATGTCAATCAATATGTATTGCTTTCCATTATAGACAATAGAAGTGGTACATGTATAGCACATAAAATTATATTATAATCCAAATCACAATCCATTGCAATACCATTTTCCTTTACTGGGACTATTACCTAGAAAGGTTAAGGCAACAAAGTGACAAAGTTTAATAATATTATATGCACAATAAGCTTGAGACACATGTTGCAAATGCTTGTCATTGGAATTTTTCTGTTTTTTTTTAATCTCCTTTTGTATAAGGCAAATGAAAATATTTAACTGAATGTATTCTAATTTTATATTGTTCTTATTAGTTCTTTGAAGGGATTAGGCTGATGGCCCATGTGGAGATTAATTACCTGTGGTTAATCTTTTCTGTTGCGGTCGGTTAATCTCCCCAAAATGCCTTTCCACTGGCAATAAAGTGAATTGCCGATGGAAAGGCAAATGTGTTATTTGTTTTCTGAATTTGCGCGGGTTCCTGCAGAAGGAAACATTGCAAGACTTTCTATTATTTTTTGGCAATTCAAAAATTAGGAGATTGCAACCCTCCTTGGTAGGACAGGTAGAAAAGAAGAGCCAGATCTACTACCAATGGGATAGCTTTATAGTTACATAGTGCATGATATACATACACCATAAGCATATGGACTGAGAAGAAATCTCACACAAGCCCATTACCACAACAAGAGAAGCTTTAAAGCTTCAACATATCAACATGTATGTAACATATTACATCACTCATTTAAAAATATAGTCATGTATATAAAAATCAATTGCTTACAAGAGGAATGCAGACTCTGTGGTGTGTTTAAAGTAGCTGAAGTGTGACTGTCAGGGTTGCAGCTTATAATGTACAACTTACATTACATTACATTAACATTTATCTATAAAGCGCCAACATATTCCGCAGCGCTGTACAATAAGTGGGTTACATACATTGGACATACAGAGTAACATATAAAGCAATCAGTTACCGATACAAGAGGTGAAGAGGGCCCTGCCCAAAAGAGCTTACAATCTACAACTTAAATTCTTCCAGCAGCAAAATATATGCTACAATGCCAAAGCTTTAGGCTCAGCTTCATGACACTAGGGAGCCTTAGTGAGAAGTTGTCTCTTGCAAATTAAAAGTGGCAGTGTTAGGGTTAATACGGCTTTGTGCAATGTGGTTAATGTGGTAAATAGCAGGAGTGCCATAAAGAAGTTCAACAAGCTAAATCAGATGATAAAGAAAAACCATGGAAACAGGTATAGGGGTAGAGCAGTGATCCCCAACCAGTGGCTCGTGAGCAACATGTTGCTCCCCAACCCTTTGGATGTTGCTCCCAGGGGCCTCAAAGCAGGGGCTTATTTTTGAATTTCTGGTTAGGAGGCAAGTTTTGATTGCATAAAAACCTAGTGTAATTGCCAAACAGAGCCTTCTATAGGCTCCCAGTCCACATAGGGGCTACCAAATAGCCAATTATAGCTCTTATTGGCACCCCAGGAACTTTTTCCATGCTTGTGTTGCTCTCCAAAACTCTTTCCATTTGAATGTTGCTCACGGGTGTAAAAGGTTGGGGATCCCTGGGGTAGAGGGTAGGGAACTTTTAAGCAACGTCAAGTCAAGACAGTTGGCAGACATTTTTAATCAAGAAGCACAGGCTTAATTCAGCAAAAGCTGAATATTATAGGTAGAGAGAGGTCACAGTAAGAGATAACCAAGTACTCGTCTTCCCTCTTATGCACTGAACAAGCTTGCCAAAAAGAGAGCCTATAAGTGCAGAGTGAAATGTGACTGAAAATGGCCACCATTACAGCACTGCTATATTTGCATGGGTGTGTGGGCAAAACTGTGCTGGAGATGTGCAGAATTAGTACATGCCTACCAACTAAGTCTTCTGCACCAACAAACAAGAGCAATGAACAGAACCTATACTCTGTGCCTGAAACCTTACCAGAATATCAAATGCACAACTGGTATAAGTTATAAAGCATTGGAGCTGTACCAGACTGTATTGCAACAAGATGTTTGCAATAAAGGAGACCCCTTTACAGAAACTTGCTGTTAACAACCATATTTACTAATATATGCAAAGTAAAAAAAAATCTGTGCAATCCTATATGTTTTTCTCTCGTAAAAAAAAAAACACAACGGTGACAGACAGGGTAGATTAGCTTGTGAGTCCAACATTTTGGAGACAATTTTCTCAAGAAAATAGTTAGGTACAGAATATGACCATAAACTTGGTAATAAATATATACCCTTGTTTAGACTAAATCACTGGTAATGAATCACACCAGGGAATGTGCATTGATTAATCACTTTTTATTATGTCTGCTGTCTGCAGAGGAGCATCTGATAAAGGCATGGTGAGGTGTATAAGAACATGTGGCCTGTGTCTTTTAGAGGGATATTTACAAAGCGGTGGAGGAGGTGGAGATGGAATACAGTGTCAGACTGGCCCACAGGGATACCAGGAAAACTCCCAGTGGGCCCAGGTGTCAGTGGGCCCTCCTGCTTCTAACCATTTGGCTTAATTTATGGACATTTCCTACTTCTCTATGGGAACAAATCGACTAAATATAAAGAAGAATAGATTTACAAAGTTCAGGTACCTTCAAAATTATCAGTCTTGCCTGACTAGGCGAATGATATCCAAGGCTTTTACTGATATTGTTTACCTCCCCCCATACACACACCAATTATTGTGTAAAACTTTGTTTTATATGTTAATATCAGTGCACATATGGCTACCTTTAGGGCTCTGGCACACGGGGAGATTAGTCGCCCGCGACAAATCTCCCTGTTCGCGGGCGACTAATCTCCCCGAGTTGCCATCAGTTGCCATCAGTTGCCATCCCACCGGTGAAAATGTAAGTCGCCAGTGGGATGGCACACGCGACGGCACTATTTCGGCAAATCAACTAAAGTGCCTCGCGAGGCAACTTCGCCGATTTACCGAAATCGCCTGCGCAGCGTGTGCCATCCCACCGGCAACTTACATTTTCACCGGTGGGATGGCAATCCGGGGAGATTAGTCGCCTGCGAACAGAGCCTTTACTATTCTCAGGCTCAGGATTATTTCCTGGATTAAATATTCAACAGAAATCTATAAAAAATAAATGAGGAAATAACAGAAGAGTTATGAAGAAACTGAAAAGAAAAGAGGCAGCAGAAGAGACACTGATATCAGAAGCCATCAGAGATAAATATATTAAAACAATACATATCTTTTCAAATAAACTTTCAGCATTCCAAAATGTTTCAGCATATAAGGGATAGAATTATCATCTATCAAACATCAGAGCTTTCAGGAACTTATAATTGAACAGGAATTTAAAACATGCTTTTTTGGGGGGGAGGGCAAAGAAATACCTAATCTGTTGATAGCAAGCAAATATGGAGTTAGATCTGACAAAAAAAGGGAAAGCTTAAATCCCCAACCAGTAGCTCATGAGCACCATGTTGCTCATTAATCCCTTTGATGTTGCTGCCAGTGGCCTCAACTTTTATGGCTTGGGAGTGTGAGCACAGGTTTAACCATAGGTGTTTAGGCTTTAGGCCTACTAGTAAATTTAAGGAGAATTGTTAGGCCCACAAATTGGGTAACAATGCAAGAACACCACCCAGACTTTGTTCTTCAGATCTCAGATGAGATTTAATTTTACATCGATGGGGAGACAATGTACAAATGAAATATTGTGCATAAAACCTCCAAGTTGTTTACATTCTATCATGCCTTTTTCTACCCTTCAGTGGGGGATTTCCAAAAGCCCCCACTGCCCCCATATCTTGTCCAATCAGAGTCCAATATTCCTCTGTTATCTATCCATCATTCGCAAAGCTTCTCCTCACGTTTGACCATCCGTGATATCAGAAGATTCTGGACTTTCCAAAAACAACATGTGACATCTGGGGCCCTTCGATAGCGTGAGGTGACGATATATGATTCAGCATGTAGCAGTTAATCATTCCTTATCTGTAATCAACTTACATAAAATGTTCAAAACAACTTATATTAAATGTCTAAACATTTGCTGTAATTTCTTGCTAGTTTTAGGCCTTAAATTTACTAGTAGGCCTAAAGCCTAAACACCTATGGTTAAACCTGTCCTCATAGGAGCAAGTTTTGGAAGCACAGAGACACAGTTTTACACCAAGCAGAGCCTCCTGTAGTCTAGCAGTCCACATGGGGCTACCAAATAGCCAATCAAAGCCCTTATTTGGCATCCCCAAAGAATGTTCTTTCATGCTTGTGTGGCTTACCCACACTTTTTACACCTGATTGTAAAGGGTAGGCTACCTTCAAAATTTCAGTTCAATTGTTTTTAAAAATTGCTCTAAAAATAATGCATTTTCTTCTCAAAATGTATTTGATTAATTATCCACTCTTTTGATTTGCAATAGCAGCTTAGTAATCCAGGTTGCCAGTTCTCCAAACCGTTACAATTTATTAAATATAGAGGGGCCTGTGTAAGGGCCCCACTAGAAAGCTTGGCTGAACAATATCTGGCTGACCACATTGTCACATTAATGCAGTTCTCTTCTAATGGATCTTCCTAGGCCTAGAGGTCAAATATTCTAGTCATCCAGTATGATGGTAGCCAAATTGGGTAAATATCCAGTCGTTTGACTTCAGTGACAGCATATGCCCAGCTTTAGTTAGTTTTTTTCAGAAGCACCAGAGAAATTTCAGCAGTTGACTTTAGTGAAGTTCAGAAACCCAACCCCCCCATTACTGAACTAATACTTGGAAATAAAAGAGGGCGGAAAATGAAACTTCAGACTTACAAACTGGTAAAAAACAGAAGGCAATTGTAACAAGTAATTTCTGGTAAAAACAACTGAAAAACTTGTTGGGAAGGTGAATTACCCCTTTAAGATGAAAAATTGTAAATATATTGCCAAGTCAGGAAAATGCATTTACATTTATGTGACCTAAATCCAGGCAGAAGGTGTGACACGCATCCAGCAAATAGCAGGTCATAAACCTTAATACATTTCACTGGCTTGGAGCTGGAAGAAAGGAAGAGTTTAGTCCTTTATTGTACCTTATTGGGCCATTTCAGCTTATGAGCCACTGGCACTGAGAGCACAAAAACAGATCAAGACATATAATGGAAGTATATAGGAGAATAGTCCTCACAAAGGAGAGGAATACGTTCATTTATATTGAAAGGCAGTTTATACTGGATGTAAAAGGAGAGAGTTAATGTATTACACTAGATAGAGATTCATTTGTGTAGTTCCTGAATTTTTTTTTTACAGATATTCTATGGACAATGTAATAGTGTCGCCACAAGGGAATATATGAATCAGAATGAAATGGGGTTTCCATTTACCTCTGAGGATTGCAAAAAGGAAGTGTCTTTCCTGGAAATTTCCATTTGCAATACAAAGGAAAATCTTTATACAAAACCAAGGAGGACTGTGGATGAAAACTTATATTTGGATTTTCGGGGCGGGCAATATAAATGGTGCTTGTAGAATATCCAGCTAGTGTGTGTAATTGGTTAAAGGAAATTATGGCAAATGTTTAGGTTTCAAAACTAGTGCAGCATTGTGTTCTGTTTGGCACCCAACATTGAAGTGGATGGTTGCAGAAGCTGACTGGCAATTATAGAACCTAGAAACAGTGCCTCAATGACTATGAAGATTTTCATTCATCCAGGTCATGGTTTATCTAGTACAAGTATGGGACCTGTTATCCAGAATGCTGAGGACCTGGGGTTTTCCGGATAAGGGGTCTTTCCATAATTTAGATCTCCATAACTTATGTCTGCTAAAAATCACTTAAATATCAAATAAACCTAATAAGCTTGTTTTGCCTCCAATAAGGATTCATTATATATTAGTTGCAGAGAAAAAGGAAATAATTTTGAAAAATTTTGATTATTTGCTTATAATGGAGTCTATGGCAGATGGCCTTTCCGTAATTCGGAACTTTCTGGATAACGGGTTTCTGGATAGGGGTCCCATACCTGTATAAGTAAATCTAAAGCAACTGGACTTACTGAGTAATCATTGAGGACGTTTCACTACTCATCCGAGCAGCTGCTTCAGTTCAAAGGCCCAGTCTGGGTAGCCACAAGCTTTCAGTGCTCCTCTGAGACATTTGTGATCCTTGTCCTTGGATTCCATATTGGCTGTCACACTTTCCTCCGCCCTGTGGTGTAGAGTTCAAATGACACCCAGTTTGTGTTCCAGCTGATGGTGCGAATCGAACAACAGATATTGATCCAAATGAGTGGGTTTCCTGTATACTTCTGTTTTCAAGATACCCCCCTTTTGAATGAATATCAAACAGTCCAAAAAAGCAAGTTTGTTCTCATGGACATCCTCCCTTGTGAACTTCATGTTATTGTCCACTGAGTTTATGTGTTCTGTAAAGGCCACCACTGTACTGGATCTGATTTTAACCCAAGTGTCATCTACGTTCCTCAACCAGTGGTGTAGTTCCCTTGAATGTAAGTAAGACCTTCCTTTTCACTTCCTCCATATACAAGTTGGCTACAATGGGAGAAAGTTGTGAACCCATTGCACAGCCGCAGTGCCTTCTATATTGGATGGCTAGTGGATAATCTAATGATCATTTACCACTGGTACAAGTAAGTGCTAGAATATTAAGGTGTGAAAAAAGGTAAAATGCATTGCAGCACAGCAAGTAGTTTGTATGTTTCTTCCTGTGTCTGCGGCCTAATACAGCATATTAATGAAACAAACATGGGCAGAAGGAGAAGTTGGCAGGTTTTGTGTGACATTTAACAAACAATTCTCTGGGTGTAATAGAATCGGAGTATATTTGAGAAATAAGTATTTCAATCCAAGAAGCCTGGATAACAGGCAACTCCTTATTACATAAGTAGCGCTTTATAAATAAAGATATACATACATACAAGTATAACTGCATTAATAGCAATTACCTATTTTTCCCCCTCTCTCAGTCTCTTTATTCTCTTAGTTTTGTTTCTTTACATACGATACTATATTATGTTCTTCCACCTATTTAGTCTCATACAGAAATAGGGAATGACCATGAATTAGCCAAATAGTTAGAAACAGGAGGAACCACTAACACAGGGCCCACCATCAGTTTTACTGGTATACCAGTGGGTCACTCTGACACTGGTTTGACAACCAATCCCATACCTCCCAACATTTCATGAAGAGAAAGAGGGACAAAAATATGTGATGTGGGTAGTGCGGCAATTTTTTTTGGCCACGCCTGCTTTGTGACCATGCCCCCACATGCCACACCCACTTTACATGCCCCAGATGTGCCAGTATAATCACTAATCATAATCAGCCCCTGACCCGGTGAGCAGGAGCAAGGAGAGGAATACGTGCCAATGCCGATAGTTGACCCTTGCCTGTCACAAATGCTCCTTCCAGGACAATTAAACATCAAGGTAAATCTGTGAGCTTGAGGTAGCAGGGGAGATTCAAGAGTTAAGGGGGCGGGCTCCCCCCCCCCCCCCCCGAGATGCGGGACATCTAACAATGAATCCGGGACAGCGGGCAGTGCTATAAATATCGGGACTGTCCCGCTCAAAGCGGGATAGTTAGGAGGTATGCAATCCCAGCTCCATATGCCATTCAGATTTCAGTGTGAACGCTAATAAGTGCCTCTAGAACCCTGGCCATTTATCCATACTTGCATTATTTAGCAAACTACCTCCAAACTGGGGGGAGCAATAAAACAGGTCACTGTCATCTCAAAATATGCTGATGGTTCAGGTAATAAAGTTAAAGATAATAAAGTATCACAATACTCTATAAGAGTAAATAATTAAGACTTCTAGCCCAAATGTCCATACGATTTGGAGATACAATGGACAGTCTATTCCCAAATGGAAGTGTGAGAGACCCTGGCTTTGTACAGTAAACAGGGCCGGATTTCTATCCTGGGTGCCCCGAGGCCGCCCCTGTGGGTGTCCCCCAGTGCGCATGCGCAACGCGCCATCTCCCCGTTGCGCATGTGCGAACGCTCCTTTAAACTCCCATACGGAGCAGTGGGGAGATGTCCCCACTGCTCCGTATGGGAGCCAAATTTAAAAATTTTCCTTGCGGCGGGGCGCCCCTAAACTTCTGCCGCCCTAGGCCCGGCCCTTTGTGGCCTCTCCACAAATCCGGGCCTGACAGTAAAATATGGAGTATGGAGTGCAGAGCTGGGCCACAGGTAAGACCCATCTTCCGACCACCCCTCTTTGTCATGTAACCACCAACAACTCACCACCTACCCCCCATGTATGTAATAAAGTGACCTACCAACTGTTATATATACTTAAATCATAATTAGTATTATTGAAATTGTTATTTTTAATAATAATAATAATAATAAGTGGCGAGAAATTGCAGTACAATAGAAGAGTGTATTTCGCAGATGGTGCAAATTATCGCATCACAAAACTCTTCTGCTCTTCTGTAGTGACAAGAGATCTGTTGTTTGGAAGAATATCTGTTATTGAAAAGCCCAGATCACAATGACATGGACATTATATAGAGGAAGTGCCTATTGTTGCTAGGCTTGTGCAATACCTTGCCTACAAACATCCCTTGTTACTAGGGATGAGACTGCTGGATACTGACCTGCCACCTGCATGCTATTGAGCAATGAATGAGTTAACAGCTAGAACACATCCGGAGCAGTTTTCTAACACTCTCTCTAGGGGAGTCATGTTCTCTTTTAAGCACTCACATAGAGCAATAGTTTCCAGACACAGTCATAGGGTGTGGAATCATTCGCCCTCTAACACACACAGCCCATCCCACAGCTCCCAAATGTTCTGCGTTTGACCTCACATACGCGTTGCACTCATACTGTCTGACTTGTCCCATCACTCTTACTAGACACCATACCCATATAACCTGTATATTTATATATCACTACTAATCCACAGCTTTATATAGTCTTGCTTTTTTGATGCATGTTATTATCAGTCACAGCCAGCCCCTGCCCCACAGGCAGATACAAATCACTTAGTGCTGGAGGCACAGGGAATGGATGTGTCCAAGGCCACAAGGAACTGCCAACTTGAACAGCTATTGGTCAGTGTATGTGGCCCACCAGTGGACCTGCCAGACCAATATCTGGCTGAAAATCAACCAGATATTGATCAGGCAGGTTTAAAAACCCTATCAGATGAGCAGTGCCCAACAGGTTTCCGTAGGCCTAAATGTACAATCTGATCCTTGACCCTAAGGCACAGTTACCAGATCCCTTGAACAAACCTGGGAGCTGTGAACCTGTGTCTCACCCAATTAGACAGCGACACAAGTGCCAAGACCATTTCTAGGCTGGACACAAGGTCTTTACTTAAACTCTATATGTACAATTATGCATATACACATAGTAGGATTTTGTTCTACATTGAATTATGTCTCCCTTCAGGGCCTACTGAAAGCTCAGAAGAAGCAGATATAATTCCAGGAGTTCATAAGAGAGTAAGCACAAGGAAATGGCTAAATAGGTTATCCCTAATGAGTTACAAATAAAGGAATTTTTATTAAAGAAAGCTGGGCCGGGACACTAGCGTGCGTACGCTGGCCTTCTCTACTGAATCTGCAGCACTAGCTGCCAGCAGTGCATGCACTCACATAAATAACAATGGCAGGACATGGCTTTATTTAGCAATGCTCAGTAGCTTTATCACAGATCAGTGTTTCAACACAGCCAATATTCCATGTGATACCTTCCATAATGTGCAGCATTACTGCCAGTACTAGTAATCTACAGCTGAATGGGGCTGCTTCCACTCACATAACATTTTGCTTTGCTGTTTGTATGATTAGCATAGTACAGTATCAAGCACAATTTCCACCATAATTCCAGTGTAATAACAGGCACGAGGGTGAGATGCATTGCTTCCGATGGGTCAAAATGTGAGCTATTGTGCTTACACTTGGCTGCCAATTATACGCTATTAGACTGGAAATTTTTGTAGTCAGAACCGGGGCACTTGCCATGAACATAATGTATAGACATGATTCTGTAAGTGCAAGCATACTGCAACTATGTGCAACTATGCAGATATGCAGGGAGCTGCTTTATTTATTTCCCATTATTTATATAGGGCTGACACATTTCCGCAGCACAGAGATTATTCATCATTCACATCAGTTCCTGCCCCAGAAATGCTTCCAAGCTAAGGTCCATGTGACATTTACCTTTGGATGCAAGTATCTTTAATTTGTGCAATGACTGCATCCATATTTGTCTGAACTCAACTGCAATTGTGTGTAAATAAGCCCTATAAGTTTACACTTATTTTGACTGCCCCACTTCTCTGCACACACAGTATTCAAATGCACACACAGCCAAAGCAAATTTGAAGGAACGTTAACCACCAGGGTGACTGCCCTTTTTTCACAGGTACAAATGGTACCCAAATGCATGCAATTCCCTAACCTGAGACAGTATTGTGTGTCCACATTATGTGGCACCAAACTATTGCTGATGTTTATGGCATCCACCATTATCCTGGAATTCTGGGAGGAAAACCTGCTGCATTAGGAAAAGTTTACAGGAAAACCATACCTCCCAACATTTGAAAAATGAAAAGAGGGACAAAAAGATTTGGCGTGCGCAGTGCGGCAATTTTTTTGGTCATGCCCACTTTTGTGGCCACGCCCCAATTAACACACCCAATTTTTTTTTCAAAAAATACTCCTTTTATATAGTTGAAATGGTGGGATCAGATGCAAAATGTACTATACCCTCATACTGTACTACCTAAGGAAAACAATGTAACAACTCCTACATATAAAATACAAATATAGAGAGAAGGCAGTCAATTATAAGTGAGTTATAACTATGTACCAGTTTTGCCCCCCCATACACAGTGCCCCCATAGACAGTACCCCCATACACAGTGCCCCCATACACAGTGCCCCCCATAGAAAGTGCCCCCATAGACAGTACTCCCCCATAGAAAGCGCCCCCAATTGACCCCATTGACAGTAGCCCCCATTAACAGTGCCCCCAATAGCCCCCATAGACAATGCCCCCAATTGCCCCCATAGACTGTAGCCCCATAAACAGTAGCTCCCCGTACACAGTAGCCCCCCCCTTACACAGTAACCCCCCCCATACACAGCTGCTCCTTCTTCTTCTGCGGCTCTGCTCCTTATGCGGCATCGACAGGCCCTTTTATAAGGTCACCGCCGCACAAGTTGCAGAGCAGCAGAAGAGGCCGATGTCGCGGGTACAGCCAGCGCATCCCGCTGTGCTTGATAGTTCGATGAATGTCCCGGAAATGTGGGGCATTCATTGAACTATCCGGGACAGCGGGATGCGCTATAAAAACCGGGACGGGACAGTTGGGGGGGTATGGGAAAACTCCCAAACAATGTAGGTCTCTATAAAAATATATTGCATAAACAACCTCATATGTAAAACCCTGCTTCATCTAAATAAACACTTCTTCCTGTCAGAGCTGCATTATTTCCTGTCAGCTGATCTCTGAGGGAGCGCACAGCCCATCACTAAATGGTGGCCCAAGGGAAAGGATGTAAAAGGGCAATATTTACTGATATATATATTCCAAGTTAATCTTTAATCTTTAATAGACCACTTAACATAATATTGTTGGTTAAGTATTCATTCTAAGGGTATAGTTTTCCTTTATGAAAGTGAGGATGTTTGATATATAATTCAGTGTATCAATTCTCTCAGGAAGAAACCTTTAACAAAAAAAATGACTTGACAACTTTGTTTACATGTTTCATACCTCATGGAACTTATTTATCTCAACCAATAGTAATAAAGGTCAAAAAAACAGGGACGGCAACAAACACAAGGCCAATTGGTCCCTGGGAGCTTTAGTAACCCTAATTATCTGAAAACAACAACCCCTCCTGCCTGTACTGCTGCTAGCGGATCTGTTTAGCACTAGTGAGGGAAACACCCTGAATACTTGTCCAGACTGAGTGCGTCTGCAGGCAAATATTTTTCAATCCAAACTGCCCAAAACTCTGGGAATTACTTTCTCACAACAAAGGTCATCTTTCCCACCCAAAGGCACCCAGTTAGGGTATTACTAATTAGGAAATAGACAGTCTTCCCAAATGTCACAATAACATAACGTCAGGGTGCACACCTCAGATCTGGTTTATCCAGGGCCCTACATTCTAATATTTATTTGAAGACAATAAATAGGCACAACAAATTTTAAGCACAGTTAATTCATTGTAATAATACTTGTAATTGTAATTATTTCTTGTTCTGCCTTAATATACAGGTTTAGTAAATACTGCATTTACACGTACAGTAACACTTATAGTGTTACTGTGTAAAGGGGGGAAAACCTCACATTTTTCACTCCCACGTGTACATGCCATTAAAAAGCTTCTGAGGAGAAAAAGAGCAGTGGTACGAGCCCACTAATGTGTCTTGCATTATCGCATACAGTAGACGGGGAGCACTTATGTGTAAGGAAAGTCGACATAATTCCTCCAGTGCCTCACTGTTTAGACAGAGTGTCATTTTCTGTAGGGCTAACTGAGCAGGGGATAATTGGTAGCACTCAGGGTAACCGAAAGATCTTTCTGGGAGGTTTCATGATACAAAGCAGATCTGTTTGTCTTTTAGGCAAGGTATGGGATTTATATGTGTGTTGTTAATGGTACAGATTCTCAGAAGCATGGAGGGATGTGTCTGTCATTATTCTGGTGCAACCAAGTACGCTTGGGGAGACACAGGCTCATTTATTACAGCTATGGATACAAGGCACAAATCTGGTGCAAGGTGCAAAGTGTAGCACTGTCATCCCTTTAGTTAATGCCTAATTTAGTGCAGAGATCTTGCACCTGCCAGCACTCCCTAAAACTGACCCTACATGGGATGATAAAAGAACAAGCCTGCAGCTTATTGGCCCCTGTGTGGGACCCCGGGCAGGGCCTGTCTGGTTTGAAAATGCCATTGTGTGAAGAAAGCATTGAAACATTTGAATGATGCAATGATTTGTTGGAATTATTGTATTTGCTATCAAATACTATCATAGTCTAGCGAATGGAAACAGGACACTGGATCTTTAGCAATGCATATACTGTATAAGGGGGATGGCCTCTTAACTTTTTTTTTTGCATAATAAAAGAAAATGCCATTCTAAGGGGTTAATTATTATGTAGAATGGAGACTTAAGAAAGCTGGTAAAGAGAGGGCTCCTTGCACCCTACACCCCCCTCCAGCAATCCCTAACTTGCGAGTCTTAATTGTGGGCAAGTTAGGAGACAGGTAGCAGGTGCATTAATGGTTATAAGTGGAAGGATGAAGGCTGAGCACAGATATTTAGGTCTATATCGCCTGCGTGCATTTCCTTTATGTCTCTGTCCTTTCCTGTCATTGCCTCCCACAACTCCCTCTGCTCTGTGTGTATTTATCCCTCCCATATACTCTCTTTCTCTAACCATAATAATAACACTGCCAAAACCTGCCTCTTTTTCCTTCACAATATTGCCAAGATATGCCTCTTTCTTTCACAAGTTTCTGCTAAAACACTAATGCATGGCCTTATCCTTTCTTGCTTAGATTGCTGCAATCTCCTACTAACCGGCCTCCCAGTCTCCTACCTCTCTCCCCTGCAATCCATCTTAAACTCTGCTGCCAGGATCCTCCTGCTCTCTCCTAAGAGGGAACCTGTTCAGCCTCACTTAATATCTATAGCAGGGATCCCCAACCTTTTATACCCGTGAGCCACATTCAAATGGAAAAAGTGTTGGGGAGAAACACAAGCATGGAAACAGTAGAAAAGAGCTATAATTGGCTACTTAATAGCCCCTATGTGGACTAGCTGCCTATAGAAGGCTCTGTTTGGCATTTACACTGGATTTTTATGCAACCAAAACTTGCCCCCAAGCCAGAAATTCAAAAATAATCACCTGCTTTGAGGCCACTGGGAGCAATATCCAAGGGGTTGGGGAGCAACATGTTACTCCTGAGCCACTGGATGGGGATCACTGATCCATAGCATGGCTGCCTGTTAAGCAAAGGATAGCATACAAAATCCTTCTGATAACATTCAAAGCCCTTCACTCCTCTGCTCCTCACTACATTTCTTCACTGGTCTCCCTGCATGTTCCTGGTCGTCTTCTCCGCTCCTCTCAGAGCCCACTGCGTTCTCTCGTCTTAAACCTTTCTATCTCGCTGCTCCTTACCTCTGGAACTCTATCCCTGAATCCCTCCATAGGGAACACTCACTAACTCTCTTTAAGAAAAACTCAGATGCTACCTTCTGGAGCACTAAAACATTATTTTGTCTAGTCCTGCGCTTAAGGGCAAATGCCCATACCTGGTGCACTCTTACCTTCCAATTTGTGCCTGTATGTTACCCAGCCACTTAGATTGTAAACTCTATGGGGCAGGGACCTTCTTCCTACTGTCTCATACCACATGGCACTCAATCTCTCTGTATTTACACTTATTTATTGTATTTATTATGGCACTTGTCCTCCCTGTGTGTAATTGTGTAAGATTGTACAGCACTACATGTCCTTGTAGCGCTTTATAAATAAAGTTATGCATACATGCATACATACAAACCTGTTTGCATTTCCAACCTGTCTCATCCTTCTATTTAGTACAGGTATATCCAGGGTGGCATTATTATCATCTCACACAGGCCTCTTTTCTCTAACTGCCTAACCCTTGCCTCTTCATATATCTTCCCCTTTCTTCCTCCTTCCTGTGAGTGTCTTTTTTTCCCCACCAGCTTTTGCTCTTGTAGTAGTATATTTGTTCCCAACTCTTTCTCCCTAATCCTCTAGTTGTAAAAACATCTAACTTACTGCATTCTTGTATTTTTTCCCCAGCCTCAAGTGTCCCATATCTTATTCATTACTGTATATCCAACATCTGTAAAGAGCTAATGGTTTAAGACAAGATTTAAAGAGGAAAGAAATTATTGGCTCAGCTACTAAAAACATACGTTTATACAGTATATGCTAGCTATACTTACTATCAGTTTATGTAAATAAACTGTTCTACCAGCACAGAGAAGGGTCAGCAGGCCACAGATAAATGTGTAAGCAATGTTAGCAAAGAATCTGCGCTACTATTCTCTTCCGTTGCAATACATACAGTATATATCAACTTGGAACAGATTTTATGATCTATACTGCTACTTGAGTTAGAAAGAAGTGCTCCATTTGAGATTATGTCACTTTCTAAGTTGTTCTCCAAAACTACATCTATAGAATATCCTATCACTATGGTGACTATGCTAAGGACAGCCCCACAAATCAAGTTAATGTTAATTATAGGAAGAGATGCAGCAGTCATGTGTAATTCTGTGCCAAGGCATTAGGCAGGTACTCCACTTGGAATCTGAGGCTTAACTATATAAGATGCCAAATGGGCAGTGTGGAAGTAGGGTGAATGCAAAGACCACTGGCACATGCTGAGAAATAGCATTGCAATCATTCATGTGAAATAACATACCCGTTTTGGGTTTCATTGCAGGGTATCTGATATCAGCAGGAGGGGTGTGTGTGTGCAAACATCTATCTGTTGCTCCATTCAGTCAGCTGTGTTTAGAAGGACTTGCATGGTCATGCATTTTAAATCTTTTTCCAAAATGAAAATGAATTTGAACCTTTGGTGCCAATTCAGGCAGAGATTTTAAAAAGAGAACGTGCTTTGCTGCATAAAAACCCCCAGTCTGGAGCATTCCTTGCACCCAGTTGATATGAAGAATGTGTATATGTGATCCCAGAATGCTTTTCTCACATAGCAGAAGCCCCTTGAATATTATTGTTCTGACATATTAGTACTTGATTCATATCATGGCCTCTATAAGGTCACTAAAAAATAAACTTCTGTGTTCATCCTTTGCTCTATTATGGATTGGGCCAATGTGAAACTGAAATATGAACTTTTCTTTCACAGTGACCTTTTATTGTAGAGGACAGAAAGTCTTTCTTGGCTGGGGAAAATAATGCCAATGTAATTTACAGGGGTGAACACTTTACTTTACACTTATTTACTAGTAGAGCGCCACTGCTAAGATTTTCAATCATAAACTAATTGGCTGCAGATATAGATAACAGGGGGTAGTTATTTTGAAAAGCTGCTGTTTCACTATGGATCAGATGATCTTTGTGCTGCAGGAAACATTTTTCATCAGTACCTGGAATTAAAGGGAAGGTCTGGTCCATCTCAGTACATATGGTTTCCGCAATAAACGCAATGAGCCTTTCTTTGCAAATAGCATTCCTTGTGACCGCTTGCCTGCAATCAGAGCATAGGAAGGATAAGAAGTGATTAAATTAATCAAAATCAATCAGCCTTGGCCTTTAATAGGCTAAACATGAACTTGATTGAATAAACACAGTTCTTAAGGAAATTTAGCTTTTATATATGAGCAGAATGAGCACTGAGCAATTCAAGCATGTACTGTGTTTGCCCTGGCGTATAATAGTGATACCAAGTGAACATATACATGTATATATATATATATAGAGAGAGAGAGAGAGAGAGAGAGAGAGAGAGAGAGAGAGAGAGAGAGAGAGAGAGAGAGAGAGAGAGAATGACTCAGCACTCACTTTGTTAAATGCAGTTCAAGTATATTAAAAGTCCATTCCGGAACCAATTCAGTTTCGGAGTTCTCAGTTTCCTTTTTTAAGCATGTATGGTACAAAACACTATCCAATATAACACTATAACTTCTTATAGATACATAGGAAATGACATCATCACATCAATTCACCATTTCATGTTATCCTCTTGTTATCTCAGATTCAGAGCTATTTTATTTATTTCTATAAAACCCTGCTCTCCCATATGTATAAACTATAACACAAAGGAAACACTACAAAGACAAAAAACAGTGGAACCAAAGAAATTACAAAAATATGCATCAGTCATAATCCTTTATCCTAATTATCCTAATTAGGTAAAAGTGAATTCAACTGATGATGAGTCTCATATATATATATATATCTTTATTTCTCTAACCCTCTCACATCCAGCAGCAGACCATAACTCCATATATTTCTTATAGAAATGTATTTAATACTTGCCTAAAACACTCCTTTTCAAATATATGTGATCCTGGTGTTCTGTGTCCTGTTTATATACAGTAATAACTTAGATTTTATAGTAGAGGCATATTATTCCCTATACAGACCAGAAAATACATATTATGTTATATTCTTCCTATATGCCAATAGTGCCAGTAGATGAGCAGAGCTGTCATGTGGGGATGGTCACAGCAGTAGAAAAGTGCCACTGGAATGTATACATTGCATCTATTCTGAAGAAAAGATGTTTAAAGGACATGTAAACCCCCCTTACAAAAATGTAATCAGTGAACAGCCTCTTTAAAATCTTTAAATACCTGCCACTCTGGTTGTTTAAAGGTTCATAGTAAAGGTGCCACCCCACACACACACATAGATTTAATCAGAGAACAGCTTCTTTGAAATCTTTAAATACCTGCCAATCCTGTTGTTATAAGGTTAATAGCAAGGCTGCAGCATCCCCTTAATCACTTAGGATTCCTTCTTCAACTCTAAAGGTAAGCACCCATGGAGCGGCTTACTTGCCCACAATATATCGCTGAAGCTATGCGAAGGGCTTTCCATCAGCGACTCCTATTATTGCCGGTGGAAACCCTTTTCAGAGCAGTTACTCGCCTGAGAAAGCAACCATCACGGGGGCAAGTAAGTTGCTTGGTGGGTACTTACCCTAACCTTCTTGGCCCTCTCCCTTAGTAACTGACTTTGGCTCTTGGCTTACTGAGCATGCTCAGTTCTTCTAAAATCAGGTTACCAAATAAACCCCCCAGTCTAGCAGCCAATGAAGAGGTGGCACTATTTATTTCCATAGAAACGAGACAGAGCATCAAAGAGAGCTACTGAGCCAACAACTGGCAATATCCTAGAAACTAGTAAAAATCAATGTAAATATACATCAATTCGTATATTGGTTTTAGATCCCTTTTAAAGTTGAACTACATTATATTATATATATATATATATATATATATATATATTTATTTTCTTTCTATTGGAACTGGTGCCAATAACAAAATACTGCTGTACTCAGGCCCATGGTACACATTTCCAGGAAATCCTCTCAGAGACGCAGGTGGAGCAGGAGGCAGGGGGTAATCCTGACAGATCTTGTGCTGCTGCTCATTGACCTGTGCTTCTGTCAGGATATCCTGAGACCATGCTCTGACCAGTGTTTGTCCTTCCCCAGGCACAACGTTTGTCCAGGTGCAGTAACCCATGGCAACCAATAAGATGTTGCTACATCTGGTAGCAAATGCTACCTGTCTGTCACAGAGCTGGCAAGCAACCCCATGTAAGGAGGGATAATGATCCAGTCCTGTTTTTTTTAGGTCTGAATTCCACTTCACACTTATGATAACATGAGATAAGGTCTCAAAAAGGCCTGGAGTGGATCATTATCCCCCTCATGACATGGGGCTGGTTGATAGCTGTGCCATTGGTTTCTGTAGGTCATTAGACCTGTTTCGTAAACAGTAACACCAAAGAAAAGTGTATAAAAGTAATCAGCATATAATGTACTGCTGCCCTACACTAGTAGAACTGGTGTGTTTGCCTCAGAAATTTATAGAAACAAAGCTGCTGTGTAGCCATGGGGCAGCCATTCAAGATGGAAAAAGGAGAAAATGCAGAGGCTACACAGCAGATAACACATAAACTTTCAAGAATACAATAGTGCCTTTTCTCCTTTTTCCACCTTGAATGGCTGCTCCCGTGGCTACACAGCAGCTTATTTATATTAACTATACTAGTGTTACTAACATTACTGTAGCAAACACAATTTGTACTAGTACAGGGCAAACATACATTATAATTTAATTGCTTTAAAAAAACGTTCATTTTTTGGTGTTACTGTTCCTTTAAACAGCCATGGGACATATGTAGATTTATGGCCACTGTGACATTACTTTTCCTACAATAAAGAAAGACCCTTATCAAGAAAACCCAAGTCACCAGCTTTCCCAGTAATAGGGATCCATACCTCTATGGAGAATTGGGGAATTTTTAAATGATCCTTAATTCTATGGGAGCAAAGTGCAAAAATAAACATGGCGCTTTGTGATACAGTATAGCCCTGATTTGACATACCTGGAAATAACTAGATCATCCAGAAATACCTGGATATTTTACTGGAAATGAAGTCCAAGGTCCAACATGGGTAAGCGCTGTTCTTTTCTTTCCACATTTGATCTTTTCCTGAAATTTATGCTGTTATTTTTTGCAGTCCCTGTGAAACCATTAAAATCAGGGTTCTGCAGCAAAAAGTAACAGAATGGATTCGGACTGTCTGTACATGGGCAAACACAATGCAAGGAGGATGGATATAGGGAAATTCGGTGCAGGCCCTGAATGAATTCCATGTGGATTCTGGCAGATGCCAGGGGGGCTGCTGTAAGATGCCATAGAGCCATAGACAGTCACTGTTTATTGGGCATGTGAGAGGCTGTTAGGTACTTTAAATGCCTGGGCCTATATTGAATCTCTGTGATTTTGTACGGCACGACTGCAACTAGCATCTGACTTATCGGCACATAGATTTTATTTTTATTTAATTATATCCCTGCTGCATTTGGTCCTTTGACTGTGTGTGGAAATGAGGTGCCCAGTGCCACAATACCTTGGGCCTGAGGAAGCACAGACCCCCCATTTACCTATTGCCATATACTGCCTTAGGATGTGAATAGAGAAATACACATTTGGGAGCAGTATTTTCTGAGCAAACTGTGGTCTAACAGTAACAAATGACTGGGTGTTAGGATTGCAAAATCAGTCAGCATTTCAGAATAAACGTAAATTTAAACTTTAAAAGTCTCTTGTAAAACTGCAATTTTGTGAATTTTGTTTTTAGAAATGTATTAAAAAAAATGTAAAAAGATGTGTATTCCTGTAATATGCAGCATATTTTAGTATTGTATCGCATGAGAAAGCAGCAGATTGTCATACTCTCCCGGGGCTAAATTCCTTTACTCCAGCAGGGAAATGAAAATGTAGCACAGAGCGAGGTCTGTTCTTTTCCCAGTATCTCTAGCAATGGACGTCACAATTAGCGAGGTTGCTGTCCCAAAGCAGGGAGTGATTGGCTCTCCCATTCTCTGCTCCTCAAGTTGGAGGAAACAGGGAATGCTCTGGGCCAGCAGCTGGATCCACGTCGCACAGCTGGACTGTGGGGGTTTTTTTTCCACTGCAAACACTATGAGTATTGCTGTTGGTTAACCTCTTCCTGCTGGCAATATTATTCATTCAAATTAGTAAATGCCTTGTCATTTTGGACACTAAAGCAATATTAGGAGAGTTCTTTAGAGAGTCATAGACTGCCATGTGGTGAGCTCTTTCCCTGATATGCCCACCTTGAGGTGGGCAATTTCAGATGATCCAATTGTTCAGCACTCAGGTCAAACAATCAAATCACATTTGCTGGGATAGAGGCAGCCAGGCAAGGACTGGATCAAAGTGCGTTGTCCAGAGAGGATTTTTAGACCTGCCCAATAATCATCTTGGCCAGATATCAGTTGACCACCGTATGTCACAGACTGTCATGCTAACCCATTAACCACAGAAAGTGTATTGTGTCATGCATTGTACTTAACCATTGGATTTCTCAGCCTCCTGGTGACAATGGGGGGATAGGTCAGGTCTTTGGTTGGCACACTGTTGCATTATTTAAATAAGCACCTATAGTAGTGCAGCACACTCACACCTAGATAGGATAAACATAGAATTGTAGGCTGGGAGAGCGATGACACATGGGGCGGTCAGTCGCTGTGACTGACTAATCTGCGCAGCAAAAACTCGCGAGCGGTTAGTCCTGCCAACTTCTATTGTATCCTAAGGAAGGAAAGTCGCTGCGATTAGTCGCCACAACACACTTAAAAAGTTAAAAGTTGCTAAAAAGAGACTAATCGCTCCGTGTGTCCTCGCTCTAAGGGTGAAAACACACAGAGCTACAAGTAGCAGTTACTTGTTTTGGCTACTAAAATAGACAATGCTGATCATTTACTGATAATTGTCTCCACGTGTGTTTTAGAAGAGGCAATTCTCAGTATTGTCTAAGGCAGGGTATTTTCTGGAGTTTAGTAGCTGTGAAAAATTAGCTGCTCTGTGCCTATGGCATAAAGGCGGAGCAGGCAATATATGATTGTCAGCTCAGATTTGTTATTACAATTACTTTTACTTTCCAATCAGCACTTCCTAGATATCACCTAGATGGCAAATGCATAAGATTTTGGGGTGATACAAAGCTTGCCTTTATAATAGTATTTACAAAATGGTGCCTGCCTGCCTGCTTGCTGTGACTGTAAATTTCAGAACTGAAGGGAAAAAAACAAACAGTTTTTTTTAGGGTGGCAGGTCCCCTTTAAATTCTGTGAAAGGGTAAAATCACTAAAATAAATACATACTACATGTATACATTGTGCTTTGTTGTATAATGAAATACTGGGTCACTATGGCATATTGCTGGGGCCACTGTGTTAAGAAATACTGTATGGTCAAACTTTCAAAGACTACCCAAATGTGACTAGTTTTTGGCCTAAAGCTATAGGTCTCAAGGCAAACCAGAGAAGTGTAGATTACGTTAGCCATACTTCTACCTCTTCAGTCTGGAGGAAAAGGAGACAGGGTCCACTGTCAAATGTCTGGAAATGATCTCGCCTGCATCACCCAAGTGTAGAACTCCAGTGTTAAGCCTGATATTTGACATCCCCCATAAGAACAAAAGAAAGATTAATCTGCCTGGTATTGTGCTGATGCTCTATGGCTGCGGAGTCTGTCTGATGGAGTGGGACTGTGCCAGACATGTTACCCAGGTTCCCTGAATGGGATAACAGTGACTCACGCTCACTGCTTGTTCAGCTCATCCCAAATATAAACACGTTGCTCAGGCTTTTAATGTTTAACTTCTCCCCCTATTTGGAAATAACCCTCAGAAACCAAACATTCCAGGGGGAGAGGACAGAGTGACAACGTGCAGCCAAGTGAGAGCAGAGTAGAAGTACCGGTGACTCAGTGCTACTGGGTTGGACTCATTTACAGCTGAGCCTATAGCCCTACATAGTGAGCTAGGAGGAAACCGTGAGTCACTGTAGTGCTGACATTCAGCCTCTTCCCCTTTCATACAGCCAATTAAGAACATTTGGGACAGATTCAGCACAGGGAACAAAATAAGTACTTGGAATCCAATGGCCAATGGCCAAAGCTGCATATGCAACATATGTAACATATGTGAATAAAATGAACCCATCATTTTTAAAGGGGTAGTTCACTTGTCTATTACATTCATTTTTATTTTATTATGAGATTTTTATTTTGTTTCACAGCACTCTAGTTTTAGGCAAAAATGAAACTGCAGACCTTGTGAAAGGCAAAATAACAGACCTATCAGCATATTAAAAAAGCATAGTAGTTAATTGGAAGAATAATGATCTTCTACTTTATCTCATGCTGGGGATTAAGGCTGATGCCACACGTGGCGTTTTTCCGCTGCGTTTTTTCTCAGCCTAAAAACGCCGTACAAGCCACACAGTTTTTCAGCCTAGTACTGGTGACGTAAGCAAATCCCGTTTCCATGGTGCTAATAGTGCGAAATAGCAAAAAACGCTGCATATTTCCGCTAGGTCTGGCAGCTGCCTTTGCGTATACATAGGAATAGCTTGCTTTGCAAATACTGGCGTATTTCGGCCTACGCTTGAAAAATCCGCGCTATGGCGTTTTCTAGCGTATTTCCGCATTGTGTGGTTTACTTCGAGTCTTTTCAAGCTATTTCTATGGATGATGATATCAGGCGTTTTTCAGCCGCCGAGAGAATTAGAAAATACGCAGCGGAAAAACGCCACGTGTGGCATCAGCCTTAGTAGCTAATTTCTAGCTGGCTACAAGCAGCTGCTATTCGTCTCCATTAGAAATATAAGCCTAAAAAGGTTACTAATGGTCTGTAGCTACACTCAGAATAGCTATTTGGTCACATGCTTAGGGCACAGTCCAGCTTGGCTCCTATAGTAGTGCCCCTCAAGCAAGTCTCATTTCATCTCATGGCTGAAACGTCCATGGCCGGTTCTAAACAAAAGGTCGATATAATCCAATTTCCCCATAAATCATTTTTGTGGAGGAAAAGGAGTTGGGGAAGAAATACACCTCATGCTCCCATTAGAGAATAATATTCACTGCTTGGAATCTCTTAGAGGAGCTTGTGGTGGGCAGAAAGACTATAGTTCCATGTCTATGGTGAGTCATGCCTAGCTTTAATCTGCTATATATGCAATGGGTCTGGAATCTTTATATGTCTGTAATTATTGTGAGGTCATCCATTAACAAGGACATTATTAATTACAACTCACATTGCTGTCAAGCAGGGGTTTCATCTGCATTTTGTGGAAGGAATAGAAGCGCTTAACACTGAATCTATGATCATTTTTGTTAAGTTAACTGTTTGGTTCCTCAGTTTTGTATTAGCCATGGTTCTAGCCTAAAAATCCTGTCAGTGATGCCCACCATGGCCGCATGTGTAAGACTGTGGGCCTATGAGTAACTCAGTGGTTGTATCTCACAGGTTAGTGGAACACAGTATTGACACATTTTCTGGAAAAAATACAGGCCTTCCTATAGTTTAATCTTTTATCCCTATTAATAACATTGGCTTCAAACACTGGCCAGTCAGATGGCAACCCTGGAGGAACTTGGTCATCCAAATGACCCACTTACCCACTGTAGGGTGAGCTTAAAAAATGATAGCCTTCACACTGTTGCAAAGATTAATCACCATGTGTAAAATATATTATCATTTACCCTGCACAGCCACACAATTAAAAGTCTAATATTCATTTTTCTAGATGCTTCAACTAGACAATATCGCTTGTTATGGGCGTTTTCATTGGGGCTGGATAGGGGTTCTGGCAAGTTGACCTATTCTACCAGGATATGTTGAAATTGTTCATTAATTACGACTTTATTGGGCCCTCTACAATCCTGGCCCCCCTGCATCATCTGTAGTTATGCCCCTGGTAGCCCTGGAACAAGCAGGGGGGACAAAGACCAGATTTACAGGACAACTAGTAAGTGATAGGTAACAGTGTCAATGATGGCTACAGGAGGATAGAGTGGGTGAGATTAGCACTGTATCTATGGGTTATAAGGGAGGGTATCAGCTCTATATCATTATGTCCCATGGATGTCTTTCCGTAGTTTGGATCATTTAAATCTGCTAAAATATAATTTAAGCAATAATTAAACCCAATAGAACTGTTTAGCCTCCAGTAAGTATAAATTTAAATCTTATTTGGGATTGAGTACAAGGTACTGTTTTCTTATTAAAGTTATTTATAAAGATTACAATAATTTGCTTATAATCCAGTCTATGGGAGATGGCCTTCCCGTAAATTCATAACTTTCTGAATAATGGGTTTTCAGATAATGGATCTCATACCTGTACTCTAATATTTTGCAGATTATTGTGTCAGTTTAATAACTCCTGTTACAGATGTAGAAAATTATGAGCAACCATAAAAGAGTTGGGCAAGCTGGCACTGCCACAGTCAGACTTTCATTCCTAATTATACCATGGTCATAAGTAGAGCATGCCCTGGAGAATATAGAGCCCACTCGTGCTATGGTGAATGATCTGAGAGAATTGATCACAAGTAAGAGGCCCCACCCACTGGACATGGTAATTACAGAACCCTATTAATTATAGAGGAGCAGCTGGGCTCACCCTTCTGCCTTCTAGCGTCTCTTTTGCTGCTGATTTCATCAAGGATCCTTAAAATAACTCCCAGTAATGCAGCTGATCTGACATGCATGGTAAATGGTGGTTTGTAAACACAGCCTGTGATTGTGGTGGGATGTCATGTACTTAAACATTACTTTCATCTTGTAATTGCCTTCCCGCACGAGGCACCTTTTGATGACCTGCAGTGCTCTTTGAGGTTAGACACCCTCAGATGTGGTACAGAGGATTTAGGCTTCACTGGTGTCCTGATACTAGATTGTAAGCTTTTGTGAACAGCACACATAGGGCCCGATTCACTAAAGTCCGAAATAAGGAGTGCTATTTATAGCATGTGTTAAAAATCTTATCACTTCTTATTTTTCGCTCGATTCACTAAAAGGACACTTGTCATAATTAAAAAGCGATGTTCTTGGCGTTATTTATCTTACGATGACATATTTTAATGAAAAAAACTATGCGATAAGCGTTATAGGGGCCGATTCACTAAAGGTCAATAACGCTTATCGCATAGTTTTTTTCATTAAAAAGCATGCGATAAATAAGTGCCGATTCATCAAAGTCATTTCGCATGTGTTAATCCGCATATCGCACGCACAAAAAAAACGCATTGCGTTAATTAGCGAATAGAAATAGTACTAACGCATGATTCACAAACACATATGAAGCGTTAAATGTGCAAAATATCGTGTTAATCTGTGTGAATATTAACCCTACTTGGGGCAGGCGGTACTTAAAGAAAATTGCGGTTCGTGAGCTATTGGCAACACAACATGGAGTTTGCAGTCGTATTTTTTCAAGTAAATGTTGGCCCTAGAGTGATGCATCCTCCAGTTTTCAGGGAAATGGTGGTTTTCAGAAAGTAATGGTTACGTGCGTAATATATTGCGCTCTGCGTAATATATTGCGATCTGCATAAAATATCGCGCGCTGTGTAATATCTTGTGCGCTGCGTAATATATTGCTTGAAAATATGTCATCATAAGATAAATAACGCCAAGAACATCGCTTCTTAATTATGACAAGTGTCCTTTTAGTGAATCGAGTGAAAAATAAGAAGTGATAAGATTTTTAACGCATGCTATAAATAGCACTCCTTATTTCGGACTTTAGTGAATAGGGCCCATTGTATGTTATATCCCAAACAGTATATGCATGGCTACTTAATATTCATTAGCCTCTTAGTGTAGGTGCTTTTATGCCCTCTGGTTTGCGCCTGCATAATGTTTTTACTACTATAGATATACTGTTAGACAGAATGGGGAAAGGTAGGTATGGCAGAATGTGGGTGCTGTATTTCAGGCATGGCAAGCCACAGCAGCAGCACTAGCTACTAAACCTGAGCAAATTTCAGGAACAGGTAGGGGGGGTGAAACATGAAGACCAGTTGGCCATGGACTGTCTCTACTGTAATCTACTGACTTAGCCAAGGTGGCAGCTAATAGGTATTTGTAAGGGACCCTCCTGATGGCCTGCCCAACAGATATCTGGACAAAAAACAGCCAGATGTCAATTGAGCAGGTTAGAAAATCCCATTAGGCGACAGCTTCATGTTGCAGGGCAGCACTGATCTTATTTAAATTAAACTGCAACCAGTTTACCACTGCTAGTTGCATTTTCTAGACATTTCCTTGAATGATCTATTAATTTGCCCTGTGCTCAAACAATTAGATCAACCTAATTTGGCCAAATCAGTAGATATTTTAGTGTTTGGCCAGCTTGACAAAGCCCCATTAGGATATCTGTGGGGGGCTCACATGCATGCCAGCCGGCTACTGAAACTGGGCCAGCCGGCAGCCAGCCACTGCTGTGTATTGCACCTTTACATTATAAGATTTATTGGGCAGGAAATGTCTGTTCTGGAAACACTGCTATGTGCAGAATTGAATTGCTGACCATGCACAAGAGTAAAGTTCAGTTTAGAATACAGCAACTGCTGAAAAATCTCCTATGGGTTGTTTTCTTAATTCCTTTGGATTTTAGGCCTTTTTGCCACAGACACAACTTTATTTATATAAATGATAGCAAGAAGCCACTGTGTTTGGTTGTGAGCAATAGGATCACTTTATAAATGGCATGTCCTGCCAACTGTTCCATCTGCAAAACAACACATATATTAAATACTGATAACATAAGCATACCGCAATAGTGCAATGTACAGTGAGAAGCACATCCATGGCACATCCATGGCAGTAGCTGTTAAATGCAGCATTTTGTTAGGTTTCCTGACTGCAGAACTCCAGTCCAGCTCCAACAGCTCCTCTTATCTCTCTGGGAGATAAACATATTGAAGTGGTTGGGCTGCTTGCTGTTTGTGCGCCTGAGGCAGCGAGCCAAGTGGAACGGTTTGAGTTCACGTGCTAACACGTCCAGTTGTATCATTATTATAGTTTAAAACCGTTATCTTAAATGGCTGGTTTGCTAATTATGGGTAGGGAGTCTATGGGAGAGCAAGTGCTTTCCTCGTGTCAGGGGATAGAAGTTGACTCAGGAGTTACTTTGCCTTTTATAGCCTTGTCTGGGATATACCAGTGTCAGTGTGTCTCCCAGGGAAGCATTGCTGGGGCTTACACAGACATAGTGCTGTCTCATGGTGCTAAATAATGTCTTTATCATGGTACTTACTCACTCACACGCACCAATGTCCCTTTCAGCATCTGCTATGGTAAGCTATGACTTTACCCTTTAGATTTCACAATTGATTACAGAAATAATGAATAGTAACAATGATTTCCAACAGAAGCCTATCAATCCCTTCCATATCTCACTGTTTTTTTATATGTGTATGTGTGGTTAGCACTTAAAGGGGACACATTGTGTTATAAAAAAACAAAAATGTGCATTAGTCTTCTAAATATAGAAATATAAATATGTTTTATAAAAATTTGTGTTTTATTTATTAAAGTTAAAAGTTCCCAAAACCCTACTAGTCTTGCCCCTCTGCTCCACTTCATGCTGCCTCTTTTCCCAGGCCGTGAAAGGGAGTTGGCGACTCCCAGAACATTGCACTGTAGTATAGGGACCAATCAGCAGCTAAGCTGACCTGATAGGGAACTGAAGCCTGTCTTTGCTTGTGTGCCTGCATGGCTGTGATTGGCTATCCCCCTCCTACCGTGCTTCTGGCAGGAACCGTCAGGACACGCCCACCCCTCATTTGAAACATGAACAGGGGCTGTAGAAGATCTACAAGGAGCTCCAATAAAGGGGCAATAATAAATATATTATAAACATTTTATTTTTAGCAAAAGTAAAACCAGCACCATATCTTATTCATTATTGCCTACAAGATTTGTCTGCACTTGCTGAAGTAGACATGATGCCCAATGTGTGCCACAATGGACCACAGCCCTGGGAAGAGAAAAATGACAAAATGGTGATGCCACAAGAAAAAAGCAAAGAAATAAAAATAACAATGATGTAGAGCTCTTCCAGTTGATTATAACGACATCTGATGCTTCTGCCAAACGTTATCTTAGGTGAAAAGTGTGCGAGTGGGCCCCCAACCCTGGTGGGTCCTGGCCAAATGCTCCTTTTGCCCATTTATTAAAACAGCCCCGTTTGCACCCTTTCCCACCCTGAGAGCATGTGCGCACAGGTCTTTGCCCTCCATAACAAAGCACTTTTCAGCTGGATACAGCACTACCTGCTTTTGGCAGGTCACTTCAATGACAGACGTTAATTCACTGGCAGAGCAAATAAACCTAAAGGGTCATCGGTGTTTCTCACTTCTGTTCTATTCCTGAGCTGGCCCAAGTTATATAGGTACCCAAGGCTGTCTGAAACCAACCTCTGCCCCCACCACCCCTCACTGTCTGCCTATAACCCCTGCCCCATCACTTGCTGACACCCACCTGCTCTCTGCCTGCAACCCCCTAATTTGCTGCCTGGTCACTGCCACTTCTCCCCATTTCAGATGAGTTTAACCTTGGCCAAAGCACCTGCCTGCCCCTAGTTCTGGCCCTGACCCATTCCTTCTACATTCCTTCTCCAAGATTGAAGCCTTGGGATGCCTTCAATACCCATAAATCATATAAGTGAAATATGAAAGGATATGGGTCAAAGGAAAGACAGTGCAGTGTGTAAAGAGAGCCTGATCTCTTCTCTTTCCTTCAGTGGCACATCCAAAATGGTGCTGCCCATGGGCACCACATGGGACACGGTGCCGGCACAGTAACGTTAACGCACAAGCAACCAGGTTCATTGTCCAAATATAGGACTTATTCTGCACATGCCTGTGTGCATTCTAAATTGCTTTTCTGATCTACCAGTTTCTGGCTTCGCTGTCCTGTTCTGACTAACTTGACCTGTGCCTGAAATTGACTTAGAGACTTTCTAAACCCTTTGGATACCTTGTTTGTATTAAGTGTTACCTGCCAGTAGTCTGTTTCCTCTTTGGTCCCAACTCCAACCCATAAAAGGATGAGCAGGCCCTGCAATGTTCCTCTTAAGGGTGCAACTGTGATGCAGGCAGGGGGAGGCTGAAGGCTTGCCAGAGGATGCTGCAGGAATCATTTCTAGAGAATCCTTGCTAGTCATGGCCTGATATCTATGCTGGACTATGGCCAGGGCTGAACATCAAACAGAACAGGGCCTGACAGCCCAGCAACACTAAAAAGATGTGAATATCTAAACAATGAAGTCAAAGGAGATTTCAATACTTGTGCTGGGCTGCCAAAAACTAGTAATACTAGTAGTGACCCAGTCTTGGGATTTTAGATTAGCATCAAAATGAACCACTGAGCATCGTGGGTAGATAAAAATCATCTCTGGGAAAAGTGAACAGCATATACATAACAATTCCCCACTTAAAGGGTCATTTGAATGGGTATATCTACCCCTGGGTCTATTGTAATGGACACTTCAATCCAAGACATCGGGACTTATTGAACAACAGAGATTGTAAAACGCAAGTATAGCTGCCAAAAGCAACAAATCAAAAATTAGCTTTGACATTATTATTATTAACATTTATTTATAAGGCGCCAACATATTCCGCATCACTGTACAATAAGTTTTCAAAGTAATTCAAAGCCAAAAGCTCATTGGTTGCTATGGGTAACTGAGCTGGTGTCATTGATGGATATGCATACCACTAATAATAGAAAGAATGTAGGTTGAGTTTTGCCACTTCTAATGGAAATGAGGATGAGATATTTTTTATATTTCTCCATGGACCAATATATGCCAGTGTAGAAACTGCCTTGTGTGGCATTAGGTACATGGCATTTCATATAATCAAGATAACACTATGGTTACAGAAGACTAAAGGTGCCCATACACCTTATGATCCGCTCACTTGGCGACGATATCCCCCATCTACGGGTGGGCGATATTGGGAGAATCCAGGCTAATTTGATCGTTTGGCCCCAGTAAGGGGGAACTATGATCTATACTGCTACTTGAATTTAGGTCCCCATACACGTGAAAATTCGCTTGCTTGGCGTGGTCACCAAGCGAGCAGATCTTCACCTGATATCCCCACCTACTGGTGGGCAATATTGGGGAACGTGTAGGCTAATTTGATCGTTTGGCCCTGGGGCCAAACGATCGAATTATAACAACGGGTATAGGCAAAGTCGGTCCGGGGACTACATCAACGAGCCGATGCGGTCCCCGATCCGGACCCCGATCCGACTAGATTTGTTAACCTGCCCAATCGATATCTGGCTGATTTCAGGCCAGATATCGGTCGGGCAGGCCCGTCGGTAGTGCTCATACATGGGCCGATTCTAGCTGCTGATATCGGTCCCTTAGACCGATTCGACAGCTAATCGGCCCGTGTATGGGCACTACCGACCTTAAAGGAACAGTAATACCAAAAAATGAAAGAGCTTTAAAGTAATAAAAATATATTGCACTGTTGCCCTGCACTGGTAAAACTGGTGTGTTTGCTACAGTAACACTACTATAATTTATATAATAAGCTGCTGTGTAGCCATGGGGGCAGCCATTCAAGCTGGAAAAAAGGAGAAAAGGCACAGGTTACATAGCAGATAACTGATAAGTTCTGTAGAATACAATAGTGTTTTATCTGTTATCTGCTATGTGCCTGTGCCTTTTCTCCTTTGAATGGCTGCCTCCATGGCTACATAGCAGCTTATTTATATAAATTATAGTAGACTTTCTGAAGTAAACACACAACTTTTACCAGTGCAGGGCAGCAGCACATTACATTTTAGTTACTTTTATACACTTTCATTTTTTGGTGTTACTGTTCCTTTAAGTGAAACCTATTTTTTCAAAATGCTCCTTCTGGAGGTTCCTAATCTCTTATCCTTATCTCTTATTCCCTAAAAAAAACACACATTTTACCTTTTTGTGTTTATTTGAATACTGGAAATGCACTTTTTACTTGCCGTCTCTGCATGCAATGTACAGCATCTAGTATAAGAGCTAAAGGCTATAATATATTTATTAGTAAAGCTTTTTGAATAAAAAGTTCTAATGTACAGGTATGTACTAATAGGGGTTTTTGCTGTAAATGTGATCTCTATAACGTAAAGGGATTCTGTCATTATTTTTATGGTATACTTTTTATTTCTAAATTACAGTGTTTACATAGGAAATAATTATCTCTACCATTTAAAATTTTATTCTAGAACCAACAAATGTATTTTTTTTAGTTGTAATATTGGTGTTTAGGCGCCATCTCAGTGCATTGTGCCTGAGTCTGAGCTTTCAGAAGGAGCCAGCGCTACACATTAGAACTGCTTTCAGGTAACCTATTGTTTCTCCTACTCCCATGTAACTGGAGGAGTCCCAAGCCAGACTTGGATTTCTTACTATTGAGTGCTATTCTGATATCTACTGGGAGCTGCTATCTTGCTCCCTTCCCATCGGCTGCTGGGAGGGGGGTGATATCACTCCAACTTGCAGCGCAGGAAGTTGGAGTTTATGAGAGCACAAGTCTATGAGAGCACAAGTCACATGGTTGTGGCACCCTGGGAAATGAAGAATATGGCTAGCCCCATGTAAAATCTTCAAATTAAATATAAAAAAATCTGTTTATGTTTTTGAAAAACAGATTTCAATGAAGGATTCTGCTGGAGAAGCTCTATTAACCATGTTTTTATACGACAGTTTTCCTGCCGGTTCTTATTTTTTGACATTTGGGTGAATCCCGATCCTTTAATATAGGAGCCAAACGACAGGGTTAGCCCATATTAGGTGGCCCTATCCAAATGAGCGCATCTTATAGGGTATGGCCAGCTTTAGTTACCATCAAGCACAAAATACTGTTTTATGATTAAAGATAACTATGTATTCAGCACAGTTCCTGATTGCATATATATTCTGTCTCCCAATACCCTGGATCACCCTGATAGTGCGGTACATTTGCTTCACCTTGGAGTTTGCATAAATGGGGGCATATTAAGCAGAGAAGTCTGAAGGCTACTGTCATGGGGTCAGATAAGGTAAGGACAAAGTGTCCTAGAACTAAAGAAACTTTCTTTATTAGACTTGATTTACAACACTGCTGTCATGCTATATAATAGGTCACTGGAAGAGGAAACAATATATTAGTCATTATTATGATATGGATTTGATTATTGCTAGTCATAAAACACAGAATGCTTGGAATGATACAGAGATAACTGTGCAAACATTGTTGATTCCAATTAAGGACACAGAAGAACTTTACAACCTGCTGTATTAGGTCTAGAATGAATTGTACATAATAGGTCATCACACTGAGCCAGGAAATGGGGAAAAGGATTTTGGCTGCTTACACATTGCCATGTGTCATGGACAGAGGCAAATGGGAGTGAGACAAGAACAGAACAGATTCACAGCTTAAAAAGGATATAAATATATTGTCTGGGGAACTTGCATTTAGGTACAAATGACACTCAAATACATAACTGAATTAGCTTGTTAGGCTCAAATACCACTGGGTGTTTCCTAGGAGAGCAAAGGGTTAAAAGGTGCACAAAGTAAATAAGCGGTGACAATACTCATACACAGTCTGACAGATGATTCCATTATAGGCTGGGTTTCCTGTGGCACCCAAATGACCACTATATCCATGTCACTAATTCAAATCAGCGGGGATCAGATGTGAGCAGCAACAGGACTAAAGGTGGCCATACATTGGGCGATTCTAGCTGCCGATATTGGTCCCTTAGACCGATTTGGCAGCTAATCTGACAAACCATTCATTTGCTCAGGCCGTACCATTTTAACCAGATGGACATCCATCATGTCTGATTTGCGACAACATGTTTATGCAGTTACATTAATTTTCACAACTGGACGCAATTGTGCGAGACACGGCACAACTCCGTTAGAGCAATGCATGCTTGTGTCTCAATAATGCTTGCATTCTGGGAAAAAACCTTGCATTGCGGGGGAAAACAGGGCATTTGCGCTGTATAATTGCACTATGCTGACTGCAGACCTAAACGAGTCCTATTAAATATAGGGCCCTCTAATACCTGTCAGTTCTGCACTCTGCTCTGGATTTTCAATTAAGAGTGCAGTACCACTAAATGCAGGCAGGGGCACACGTACTAATTATATGTTCCATTGTGAGATTCTGTCTTTATTACAGAATATTGAAACCAGCAAGGTCCAAATCCAGGATCTGAGCTGAAGCCATTTCTTTACATCACTGCTGGATTTTAGCCCCTAGACTAATGTCTGAAGCACATGTAGCAGTGATAGACAGGCGTCGGTTCAGAAACCAGTGTTTTTGAGTGGGGGTCCTTGTGTTACCGCATTAATATGGGACAGCTGGTGTAGAAAATTTTGACCGCTGCTGGACACTATATTTAACATTAGCCTTTACGGCATTCATTTGCCAAGTGATTGAGATAAGGAAGTTTAGCAAGCCAAGGGAAACAATGCCACAGCTGGATCTTATTAGAAAACAAACATATTTATTAAGAGAAAATTGTGCAGAACTAATTGGGAGTGTATAAAAGGGAAATAGAAATATTTAAAAACAAGAGATTTGGACCAGATATTCCTTTAATACTAAGGGCAGGGGTACACTGGGAGATTAGCTGAGCCGCAACAAATCTCCGTTGTCGCGGGCAGCTACTCTCCCCGCAATGCAACTTCGTCGACTTCGGCAAATCACGGCACCGCGTATGCCATCCTACAAGCGATTTACATTCTACTTATTGTACAGCGCTGCGGAATATGTTGGTGCTTTATAAATAAATATTAATAATAATAATAGCCGGTGGGATGGCATTGCGGGGAGATTAGTCGCGGTACAACTAATCTCCCTGTGTACCCCTGCCCTAAAGCTACTTATAAATCAAAACAACCCCTCTAAGCAGGCAATTTATAGATTAAAATGATCTCTCATATTGGACTCCTTTGTTAAATGATTTATTGCCTGTATTTCCTGACCTGTGCAGCAGCCGCCTACAGACTCCCAAATACAAACATGTCCCTGTCCCAATCTGTACTAACTCTGAGACTCATGGCCAGCACCCACAGCTTTGCTCTTCGCTCCAGTACAACCAACACTTGTTTCAGCGTATCTAATGAACTGCCAATAGGCTCCTACTGTATGTGGTGGCCCTCCTGCAGCTCACCCAGTAGTACCCTAGGTGCCTTCTGCCCTGTGGTGTCACTCATGAGAATCATTTATCAACAATGGGCAAATTTACCCTGAGCATTAACATAGGGCTAACAATCACACACTTGTAGACATATAAACAAGAGTAAAGTTGGCCATGCTATCTACATGAGTTGGTTTAGGAATTGGCCACATTTGCCTATGCATCATGTTGGCATAAGTTGATAAGGGAGTTATAAGGAGCCACAACTTTAATACTGACCACATATTGAATTCACAAGATCAAGAGATTTTAGCAAGTCTCTAGATTGGCAACTGTACAAAAACCAACATCAAACAACTGCCTCCAATCTATCAAAGGGTTAAAATGCATGGGCTTCTATTTTTATTACCAGAAAATTGTTATTGGAAGACTTTTCTGGATTAAACACGGACTCTTGTTAAATCTTAGAACAATAATCGGTACTGTAATATGGCAGCACAGCGAGGGCCAGGAAACCAAGGTGGCTACACATAAAAATGGGTGATGCCTGGCTTGCAGGTGGCCACGGCTTTCAAGAAATGGTTTACCTCTGCTCTGCTAATGCAGTGTAACAGATGTCAGTCTGCATCGGGCCAGCAAGAGCCACACACGCAGAGCCAGAACAGATGTAAGTCAGTTTATATACGTGACATGGTGGATAAACAGTCCTGTTCCGGGCTGCTGTCTGCACTCCAAGGCCCAAGGTTCTTGTTTAAAGGAGAAGTGATGTATAGGTCCATCTTGCACTAAGATCAATGCAGCTCCCGGACCAATAATCATTATTCATCTTTCAGTCTGTCGTTCAAGTAACTGTCTTGTTGCTATGGACAGTGAAGCCCTAATGAAATCATTGTAAAATAACCAACACAAAATATATAAATGAAAAAAGCTTAATAGCACATAGAATAGTGTTTCTTTGTTTAGAAACATTCTAATATTAGGGTGAATTCTGTCTTTAACTATGTCACCATAGTGGGGAACACTATGGGGAGCATGTTAATCCGGTGCATAGCTTAGAGGGTTGGCACCCTTACAAGAAGGTAGAAGGAGGTTGAGTGGCACAATGAGTATCGAGTAAGGAGTATCATGCAAGCGGGGCTTAGCCTCTGCATGTTTATTGAAAGTATAGCAACGTTTCGGGGGTGTAGCCCTTCCTTGCTATGCTTTCAATAAACATGCAGAGGCTAAGTCTCGCTTGCATGATACTCATTGTGCCAGTCAACTTCCTTCTGCCATAGAGGGGAAAACACATTAAAAGCTACTTCTCATTTAATTGGAGAGAGTTACGTTCCACTGAGCCTTTGTTTTCTCCCGTTTGTTTATTCACACTCGCCACGAAAAGCGATTCCGGAGCAGATAATCAAACAATTAACATGAGAGACTTCCTGAGAGCCTCAAAGAGAATGGTATTTGGTATAAAGAGCACGAAAGCCGCCGGACCCTGGCCAAGTACTGCATGGCAGGCTTGTAAAGGCCTGGTGGTCCTGCAGTGGGTGCCCATGAATTTTTATGGACAGATGGTAAAAACAAACACTTTTACAGTTGAAGGAGGGAGTTTTATTTAGGCAGTAGTGTTACTAGGGATGGCACCTTTTGGGCAAAAAATAACAATCTTCTTTCTTATAGAGAACATTAATACCAGCTCCATTTTTACTGACTATAGGGAACCCTTAGTCCTTGGTATCCATTAGCCTTGCCATAACCCCCATATCTTGTTCACTGATTGGAAGCTAGAAATAATTATCATGTGCACTCTCTCCGAGGAAGCTGTGCATAAGTTTTGATTTAGTGACTTACAAACTGCAGAGAGCAAAGGTGTGAGTGGCACAGGATGGGGTTGTGAGGTGCAAGTAAAGGCTGGGGGGTTCAAGGTGCAAAAGTTTGGGGACCTAGGGGTTTAAATCCTGACCCCAGAAAATAAATTGTGTTGTGAGACTACAGCTTTAAATATTATTATTATGTTCTATTGCATGTATGGGATCCCTTATTCAGAAACCTGTTATCCAGAAGGCAATCTCCCATAAAGTCCATTTTAAGCAAATAATCCCAATTTTTTAATGATTCCCTTTTTTTATAATGATAATAATAAAACAGCACCTTGTACTTAATATTTAATGTTTCAATGATTTTTAGCAGACCTATAGTATGGTGGTCAAAATTATCAGGAAACCCCCATGCCCCAAGCATCCAGGATAACAAATCCCATACATGTACTTCTATTCAGGCTAAGATCATTTTTTGCCAGGTTTCACCCATAGACTCCAATGGCCACAAAAAAGTTGCGCAGTCACCACAAAAAAATACCCATTGACTACAATGACTTTCTCAAATTTTTGCCATTTTCTGAATTTTTTGGCAAAGCAAAATGGGACAGATTTGTTCATCACTAGACTAGCAACCAGATAACTGCTTGTCTGGCTCTATAATTCCCTGCTTTCTCTCTCCCTAGGACATCTTTTAAGTCCTAGGGAGAGAGAAGTTTAATATGATTAAAATGGGCAATAAGTAAACTGAGCAAGCTCAATTATATTTTTTTACTTTAGACCTACTTTAAGTCAGTGATTTTGCTGAAGAGAGGGCCCTATTTATAATGTTTACAGGTAGGGGAGAAGGAATATCTTTCCAAGAGTCAGGGGTCATTGGAGGAAAAGTGTTGTGGGAATGGCATCCAGGATGTAACCAGAGAAAATAGGGGGTAGTCAGGGATAGACAGGGCCCAGACAGTGGGAAGTTTAAGATGGTACAGAGAGAATGCTGCTGGTGGAAAAGGAGCATTTAGATGCTGTTGATTGATATAGGAAGCAACAAATTTGGAGCCGGGGTCATGAGGGCAGCCAAATAGATGGTAGGAACACAAGGGCCAGACAAAACTAGATCTGTATACAGGACAGAAACAGTTGGATGCAAACAGAGAGGTAACTGGGAGAGAACCGTCAGACAAGAGGAATTTTTAGGACAAACCATGGTAAATATGTAAGACTACCAGAAGGTATTTGAAAAACTGGGTAACTGCTACAGGGGCCTGGAAAGATAATATGAGATTATGGGTGCATAGGGTACACTGTCAGTGGGAAGATTGTAAGCTCTCTTGGTTAGGACCCTCTTTACTTCTTGCACTAGTTATTGGTTGTTTTGTATGTTGCTTTGTATGTTTAATGTGTATACCTATTTATTGCACAATGCTGTGGAATATGTGGGTGAGTTATAAGTATGTGTTAATAATATTAATAGTAATAATAGGGAGATATAAAACCAAGAAGAAGTGGAATCCACAAAACAAAGACCATGGAGGAGGGAGGGCAGGACACTGTAAGAAAAAGTGCAAATGGGTGATTTGCCCAGGGCCAAGCAACATAGGGGCTCAATTTAAGGGTGCTCGACAACAATTACCCAAAGCGCAAAATGTAAATATGTTTCTGGCCAAAATAATCACAGTTGAACTTACAGTACATTTCAGTTTTTATCATGGCCTTGGAAAGCTTTGGGGATTATGATCCCAAGGTAGGAGTTCACCTATGGCATGGCAATATGAGAAAATGCCATCTCCTGCTGTACTGTATGCTGACTGCAGATGACAGATAATACTTGCTGCATCACTAAGCATACAGCACTTTTTGGTTGAGGGATTCTGTACTGACAAACCAGACACATATCTGTCAGCAAAGTTTTATTTGAAAATACATTATCTCTGTTCTGCCTTAAAACCCAAAATTGCTCAATGTAAACGGTGGGCTGTTATTGCACAGAGCAGTGTCATTCCGTTGGCTCCTTGCTCGGCTGCAATGTTGGAGAGCCATATAAGGTGTGAGGGGCAGCTCGCTACTGGCCCCCCTATATAGGACAGTCAGCAACTCTGAACAGATCAAACAGCACAGAACCAAACATTAATAGCAGCAGGTCAGCCAAGAAAAATAAAACATGGTTTATTTGCCTCTGAATTTGTATAACTTTGACAGTCCTGGACTTTGTTCTTGATTTCCTTGCCTTCTGAGTGATCCATTACCTGTCACCGGTGAAGTCATTAGTTCTCTAAATGATATTCTATGCGTGTTACAGAGTCATATCTATGGGTTAATCTAACATAGCAAGGGCCTTTCAGTCTTCGGTGTTATTAACAAATCCAAATGATGTAAATAAATTCAGCCCTATGCAGTCACTTTATGGACAGTACCTAGTGCAGGTCATAGGGAAACACTGGGAAGTAACATAGTAGCTGGATGCTAAAGCCAACAATGGTACAGATATGTTGTTATATTTGTGATGGATTCCATAGCAAGAGGGGGTGATGAATGATTTAGTGGTTGGCTTCTTAATGGGGTGAATACCTTTCTAGCAATAAAGCACATTTATTATTGTGATGTGTATAAACAGTCGGCAGCAATTGATCAGGAAAGTCGGGCAACAGTCATCTGGGGGTCATGGAAAAATTCAAAGTTAAACTGACAGTTGCTGGATATATTTGTTTGCCTTCCTTTGCATAGTTTGGATTTTTGGAAGGGTTGAACTTGGTGAATGAATGCCTTTTTTCATTCTAATTTACTATATAACAATGTAAGAATAACCCTGTTAGCCTACCTTGTGTCATTATGTCTGTATATTCCAGTCAGTTCTCACCTTGCTCACTCATAATCTGCTTTTGTAGGGTGCATTAAATCTGAACGGAAGCCCAGAATAATGTGATACTGAAGAAGAAAAATATAAGATGATATACAATTCAAATGGAACCTAAATTGCCTGTGACTCTGAGCTCGGCTTCAGTAAAAGAAGCGTTTGCCTTTCTGCAAGTCCCTCAACTACCTGGTCCAAATAACAGGGGGGCACTCAGGTTACACATTCATGATATTATCATAAAAACAGCACCAGGCCAAGTCCTGGTTGGTATCATCACCCCCTCCCCGGCATGTGGGGTAAGTGATAGACCCTTCCCCATTAATGTGCTCACTCCTAATTCCAGCCCTGACTGCTAATATCATGAAATCTAAATACAATTTGCAGCAGTGCTTAGAAGAGCACATGAGCAATGTTGCATGGAATTGTACATGTCCCCTTGTGATATACGAAAACAAAGGGATTTCAGACCACAGACTCATTTCTGAGTAAGACTGAGCTAGAATCATGAGTAGAAGAGAGCAGGAGAACCTATTTGCATCAGAAAATATGCAACTATGCATTAAGGGTATCCCTTGTCTCATATCAGAGAAGCCAATTCAGTTATATGATAAACTGCGTGGCCCTGGCCAGACTTTCTAATGATGCCGACTGTGTTTCATGAATGGCGGCAGTCTGGTAAAATGCAGGTACAAAGTCTGAAGCTGGCTCACTGGGTGTTGCTATCTCTACATATAATGAAATGTTTAGGATTAGAAAGAAGGAAGCTATGAATAGTGGGTCCCAAATAAACAGAATTTCTATGAGCAAATCCCTCACAATCCTTTCACCTTGAAAAGGCATTCTTTATGACTGCGCAGCCGTATATAACATATCCAACTTTTCCAGCAAAAGGAAGTGTTTCCATAGTTCTTGTGTGCTTACGTACCAATGGTGATGTAATGTCTTAATCAGCATTCCAACCATCAAAGCAGCCAAAGTGTAGGCCAAGCTGCCCTTAAATAGACAGAGGCCTGGCATGAACTGAGTGTCTGTTGGGGAAATAATAACACAGACCTCCCTTGTTCAGACATACACCCAAATATTACTGTGCGCTGCATGGTGCTGGGTACATATTTCATATATATAGAGCCAACTTAATCTCTCCATAGCAGTAATGCCATATAATAACAATAACGCTTGATCAAAGATGCAGCGTAGGAACCAGATAGACTGATCAGTCAACTCTTTTTCTAAATGACCCCCCCAAACTATTGTAGATGGTTTGAGTAAAAGTAAAAAAAAAGTGGATTTACAATTTGAAAATACAGCAGCCTTTTACAAATGTTGCTTTGTAATTACCGGTAGTCCACCAAGGTGAAAAGGAATGAGTATGTTTTAAGACACTACTATCTCCTTAGGGCCAATTTCAAAGCCCAGTTTGTGCACAAAGACATCATAGCAATGCCATTTAGAACCTATTTACCATTAGAAGTGCAAAGGAAGCATTCTGTGTGCACACATTTGGCCCCCAGTCACAAATCATAGGTTTTTTTATGACCTTTGTAAAAACTTATGTTCATCAGCTTTCCACTATGGCATCTAAAGGGGCAGTGTATTCTCTTGCTCAATACGAGCTCAATGAATAGAGTTTGATTTGAATGTTCTTTTAAGAAACAAATATAGTTTTCGTTATTTCTTCCCTATACTTTTACTTTCTAACTTCCTTGCTAGACAATAAAGCACTTTCTGGCTCTTTGGAGGAGAGAAGGTGTTTATCTAACGCAGGTAAGCCCTATAGAGCTGCTCCTTACATCAAAGTCTAACAAAATCTGCAGCTTAGGGGGTTGTTTATACAGAGCACATTATTTCCCTTTAAACAAATTATATTGTTTACAGGGGGAGAAAGGAAAGGGAGTTTAGTGGAAAAACATTTTCAATTAGTGCTTTATAAGTGCAAAAAAATATATATTTTTGAAATAGGCAGAATTCTGCTAATTTTAGCCAAGATATATATAGGTATATACTGTCCCTAGGAGGGAGATGCCCATGTGAACTTACATCACTGCTGTGGATCCTTGTAGCTTACAGACTGACATTCATAATAGGCCCTGGCATTTCAAGTACATAGAGGCCCAAACAGCCCCCACCAGCCCACTAAATAGTGACTATGGCAGTAAACCCAGTGGTCTGCCTACAAGGGGTGATAGACAACATATTACCCACCAATGAGGCCAGAGTTTGGCTAAGATCCCTTGTGTTTTATGCCAAGAAGGCAGTGATGATGCACTGGATGGGAAGTACCCACCCTCCATAACATTCTGGAGGTAGTTGGTAGATGGGGCACTTCCGCTTATTAAATTAATGTATGAAATAAGAGGAGCCAATGATAAGTTCGACAAAATGTGGGGTACCTTGTGCGACCCCAGCTCCCTGGAGCCAAAGTTTATTTTTCATTAAAAACAATAAAATTTACATTAAAAAAGTAGTGACTATGACATCTTAGAGCAGCCCCACTCGCATTTGCCAGAATCCAGAGACTGACAGTCCGGGCCTGGTTTGGTCCATAGGAAAGACTGTGGTTGAGAGACTTAGCCAAATGAAAGAGATCAGTGGGCACTGAGAAGGGTGCACTGCTTAATAAGCTGTGGTAGACTAAAGACCAGAATTTCTATGGCAGCAGCAGCAGTAATACACATCATGATATGAACCATCAGCACTCTTGATAGGAACACTGCTCCTCTCCTGCGTACAGACAGTTAGGGCGTGTCTGTCATCTGCAGTGTCTGGATTCAACGCTTATGCCTCACTATAATAAAGACTTTTACCACCTGCATTTTGATGTGCTTGGTTGTCTGTCTGCATTAACATGACAGAAGAAATGCTATAAAGCAATAGTAAGACCCTCATTATCTGTATGATGTGGTTGGGCACTTGACTACAAAGCAGAACAAGGGAAAATAGTCATTTTTTAATTAAAAAAGAAAACTGCTCCAAGTTCTCTGTGGCTGAAGAAGCTCAAGGTTTTCCCGGAGAATCATTTAAGTAAAAAGTGACAATAAGAAGAAACCAGTTGGATTCAATAACAGGTAACTCAGGAGATGACTATTTAGAAAGGCTCTGTGCTCAGAAAGCAAGATGATGGTTACCGCACTGTGCCATGCCATTCAGCAGCTGTCGCCAAAGTGTAGCCTCACTATATGGGGCACTACATGTTAATCTGGTGTTTTGAAACACAAATGTCAGAATTGATTTTGTGATAAAAGCAAGATCTTCTGATGTTGCTCTGCTTGGAAAATTAAATTAGTGAGCAGTGAAGAGTCTTTTGACGTTTCTCTGGTGGTTAGCAGATGTTACAAATTCATAATATTAGTAGTTTAAAAACTGCTAATAGCTTACAAACTAGGGGGAAAAATGAATGCAAATTGCAGTGCTTCGAACAGCAAGGACATCAATTTGTTTTCATCATTTACAGTTCTTGTAAAGAAAGAATGAAATGAATATAAAGCTTGGATTCAAATACAGCATGTTCTCCAAAATAAAATATAATTACAGGTAAACTGGTATTTTAAATACGCACTTCATCAGCACATAATCAAAAGCTGAGCAAAGCTTCATAGTGAAATCATTTTGTAACATACCCTCAGCCAGCAGGTGGAGCTCATGTAGCATGTGGAGTTGGGAGGATCCCATCTTTTATGGAAATGTATATTTTTTCTTCCCTATTAATAACTTTGGCCTCAGCTATATGTACCCGCTGCAGCGCTGCCAATGCAAATACCCTGACTTGCGGTAGCTGCAACTGATGGGAGCCAAGTAGCTCATTGTTTATATCCAGATTGTGCCTGGCTTGAACATTGGAGGATAAAGAGAAGCCTAATAGCTACTTTTTGTTCTTCTCAGATCTTCCTACTTATGAGCCACATTCTGTTCCAGTTCCAGTCTCTCTGCCACAGCATTAAGAGCCTGCCTGCATAATCCCTAGACACACTCACAATACACAATGTACTTTGATTCTATAGGGTATTGAAGCACCCCAATGCAGGCTTAATGTCTAATGCAAATTAATTTCTTCTACAAATATGGGATCCATTATCCAGAAAGCTCCACATAAAGGAAGGTCATCTCCCATAGACTCCATTTTAAATAACTACAATTTTTACAAATTATTTACTTACTGTTGTTAGTGATGAGCGATTTTTTTCGCCAGGTATGGATTTGCAGCGAATTTCCGCATTTTGCCATTGGCGAATTGTTTTGCGAAACTTCTGTGAAAATTCGCCATGAAAAAATTCATTGCGCAGAATTTTTTTTGTTGTGCGTCAAATTGGGTGCGGCTGCGGCAAAAAAAACGCGGGCGACAAAAAATGTGCGGTTGGCAAAAAAATAGACGCGGGCGACAAAATAAATTGTGCGACAAATGTGTTTCGCAAATTTACTTGCCTTTTCGCGAATTTTATGGCGAAATGGGACAGATTCGCTCATCACTAACTGTTGTACTTTTCACTCTAATGCGCATGCGCCGCTCCAGGGAATTCGCCGCAGAAGAAACACGAAAGAAGGAAGTGCTCTCTGCAGGTACCCCAGGCTGGTGCGGTTCTCTCCTAACAGGGGCACCAGCTCGGGGTACAAGGCAGGCGATTTAAGTCACTTGGGGGTGCCTAACATTTTGGCACCCCCCAAGTGACTTAGTCTTTCCTTCTCCTTTAAGGTTTGGAGATCCAAATTATGGAAAGATCCCTTATCTGGAAAGCACTAGGTCCCAAGCATTCTGGATATAAGGTCCCATACCTGTATGCAGCATTATGTATTATGTGTTATTTACGTAGTGTCACTTTTTCTGTTCAGATCCTTTGTTTTATTTGTCGTCAAATGGAAACCATTGCTTTAGTGAAGCCACATGATCATGCAGTGCGAACTGTTATAAGTGGTGTATACATGTATAGGATCTATTATCTGGAATACTTGGGACTTGGTGTTTTCCAGACAAAGTATTGAGATTTAAATTATGGAAATATCCCTTAAGTCTATTAAAAATAATTGAAACATTAAAGGGATTCTGTCATGATTTTTATTGTGTACTTTTTATTTCTAAATTACACTGTTTACTTAGCAAATAATTTACTCTACCATTTAAAATTGTATTCTTAACCAACAAATGTATTTTTTTTAGCTGTAATATTGGTGTGTAGGCGCCATCTCAGTGCATTGTGCCTGAGTCTGAGCTTTCAGAAGGAGCCAGCGCTACACATTAGAACTGCTTTCAGGTAACCTATTGTTTCTCCTACTCCCATGTAACTGGAGGAGTCCCAAGCCAGACTTGGATTTCTTACTACTGAGTGCTATTCTGATATCTACTGGGAGATGCTATCTTGCTCCCTTCCCATTGTTCTGCTGATCGGCTGCTGGGAGGGGGGAGGGGATATCACTCCAACCTGCAGCTCAGCAGATTTATTATTACAGAGAAAAAGGAAATCATTTGTAAAAATTAGTATTATTTACTTAAAATGGACTCTATGGGAGATGGCCCAATTCAGTGCTTTCTGGATGTCAGCTTTCAGCCCTTAGGTGAAATCCAGCCCTGGCTATAGGCACGTGCTTTTTCTGCCTTCCACAAAGAGCCAGCCCCACAGTTTGTGATAAATCCTACAATTTTTCCTTGCACAGTTTTCTCTATTTGTGAATTCTGCACCCACTAAAAGATGTGCTGCCTTCATACATTACATTTATTGTGAGAGAAAATAAATGCCAGAATATCCCAATAAACAGTATATATCTGCCTTTATATGTCCTGTTCTTGACAGTTGCCACCTGCATTTTATTTGGAGCAGAACTTTTCACAGATGGTTTTAAATGGCCCATGTCAAGGAGAAATTATTTGTGTCTGAAACCCCAGTGTAATGCTGATTAACAAGACATGCTGCTTTAAAACAATATTTACTTTAATGGCAAACAGTGTTTAATCAGTGCAGCCCTTAAAAGTGCATTTTTATTGGTCTGCTCCGACTCCCAGACAATCTGGTAACTAATGAGAGGAGCATAGTCCAAGGCACTCATTGGAAAAAATGTATGGGTTTCCTCTTGTATCATGCCTTTCATTCTTATATATTAATGTACTTATTGTACCCATACAAGAAGATATTCCTACACAGCTGATTAAAGCATATGACATACAGCACAAGCTTAATTATGACAATATTTTTGCACTTTGATAATAAAGTAATCAGTGAGCCAAGAGCCTTAGGGATCTATTACATGGGTCTCAATACAGATACATAAGTAGAAAATTTTCCATCTTGTTTATTGCATTTTAATGAAGTTGTGCCTATATACTGGCCTCGTTCATCAGAACAATTAGTCCCTATGAATGTGAGCTGTGTGTGGATTTACTTCCACCTGCTGTTAAAAACAGGCACTGACGTTATGTAGCTTTGCTACTGAGTTAGAAGCACAGTAATCCAATGCCACTGAGAACATCTGCAAGGCCATCTCTGCTGGTCCAAAGGGAAGGAAAACAACATAAGACTATTAGAGACAGAGAGAGAAGAGGCTTGGGGAGAACATAAGCTGCAGTACATCACAAGCACAGGGTATCTGAAGGCATGATTAAGTGGCAGAGTTGAAAAAGAAAGAACAGAGGACTGAAAGGCTGAGGCCACCCCCAGTTAGAGGAGAAGAGCCTACAAGAAGGAGGGTTAAGATTAGATTTAGGAAAGAAGGGACAAGACTACGGAGGGCTGAGGCCAGCCATGATTAGAATATGGGGGCCACTAGACTGAGGAAGTCTGAGACCAGTGCCACAGTTAGAATGAGGGGGCCACTAGACTGAGGAAGTCTGGGGCCAGTGCCACAGTTAGAATGAGGGGGCCACTAGACTGAGGAAGTCTGAGGCCAGTGCCAGAATTTGGAAAGAAGGTTGAGGCCAGCACCAGTTAGAAAAGAAGGGCCACAGGACCGAGGAGGGTTAAGGCCAGGACCAGAATTAGAAAAGATGGGGCCATAGGCCTTAGGAAGGCTGAGGGCAGTGCAAAAGTAAGAATGAGGGGGATACTAGACTGAGGAAGTCTGAGGCCAGTGTCAGAATTTGGAAAGAAGGTTGAGCCCAGCACCAGTTAGAAAAGGAGGGCCACAGGACCGAGGAGGGTTAAGGCCAGGACCAGAATTAGAAAAGATCAGGCCACATGCCTGAAGAGGAGGGTAAAAGTTAGGAAAGAAGGCACACAGAGGATGGAGAAGAGCTGGAGCTTTAAAAACTTACAGATAAAGGAGCACAGGAGATTGCAGGGGTTATTGGCAGAGAACTAATCATGAACTAATAGATGTATTTATATGAATTACATATTAAATTAATGGTTAAAAGAATTGGTTTTACCCAGGACACCATCTGTCTAAGAAGCTGGGTGCCCACAGAAAAGCACCTTTCTACCCTAATATGTGCCAAATGCCACAGCTTTGGTTGCCAGTTCCATCTTAAAGGATTATCAGTGCTCTGCAGCCCTGCACAACTGTATAGTAAATATGCAGAGTTGTGCTTGTTGTTCCCAGCACTGCATTGGCACAAGGCATTGTACAGCCTGTTCTTTTACACAGCAAACTTGATAGATTTTCATGCACTGACTCACACAGAGGGTAGGTTTATGCCAGAGAACAGGGTGGGTAGGCTATAACTCCTGCCACTTCTGACCTTACTCATTATTAAAACCACATTGATGCTAAACCAATGCTGCTTTATTGCTGTTAAGTAAGCCAGAGATAAAATACAGCAATATACAATTTGAAACAATCATATAATTCTGAATCTTCCTTTTACGATTAATCACCGTAACTGGTAAACTCTTTTTTGTTTTTGTCTAATAGAAAGAAAAGATTTCGTAATAATTAAACCTCTGTATATACAAACCCTTCCCTCAGTCGCTACCTTTATTAAACCTTGTTAGAAGCAGTTCATTATACAGATGATTTCCTGGTAGACTGGTGATTTCATTGATGTGCTTATACAAACCAGGAAGTAGAATATAACTTAACTTTCAATTTCAGTTTCTCTCTGTATTATGTCTATGAAGATTCTCATTCATCCAGGTCATGATATACAGTATCTAGTAGAATTAAGTCTAAAACAACTGGACTTTTCTCAGTTTTTCTTGAAAACGTTTCACCACTCATCCGAGCTCTGAAAACTTGTGGGTACCCAGACTGGACATTCATCAAAACCAAATCAAAGACCAACAGAAAGACCAGACCTACAAACAGAAGGGAGGAACACAGCAGGCGAAACAACATAGTCATTCCATATGTTGCTGGAACATCGGAAAAACTTAGGCGAATTTTCAACAAACATTGCATTCCTGTGTTTTTCAAACCCAGCAACACCCTGAGACAAAAGCTGGTGCACCCGAAAGACCCAACACCCAAGCACATGAAAAGTAATGTGGTCTATGCTGTCCAGTGTAGTGAAGAGTGCTCAGACTTATACATTGGGGAGACAAAACAACCTCTCTGTAAGAGAATGGCCCAACATAGGCGGGCAAACTCCTCAGGACAAGACTCAGCGGTCTATCTACACCTCAAAGAAAAAGGTCACTCTTTTGAGGACAGTAACGTGCATATTTTGGACCGAGAGGACAGATGGTTTGAAAGAGGTGTGAAAGAGGCCATTTATGCCAACCTGGAAAAACCATCCCTCAATAGAGGAGGGGGCCTGAGACACCGCTTGTCACCAACATACAATGGCGCGTTGACATCCTTACCCCGGCAGTTTCACAACAGTTCACACTTCCAGTCATGTACTTTGAAGGATTAACACCTTCATCAATGAGAATCTTGGTACCATTGTGATTGGATCATACCTTCTTACACCTGTCAGTTTCAGCTAACACCTAACTGAACAAGTCCAATGGAACCATTGTGATTGGATGTCTGTGACTCTACTACCATCAAGAGTTTAAATACCGGGGAATTCCCTACCAGTCATTTGAACTGAAGAAGCCACTCGGATGAGTGGTGAAACGTTTTCAAGAAAAACTCTCTGTATTATCTCTCCTGATTCTCCAAGGAGTAAGAGAAGAGGTATAGATGGTATAGTTAAAACAATAATCTTGCTGCTTTATAATGCAGTAATAAGTAATGCATTTTTAATGTCTTTTTGGAATGTGTTTTCGTAACAAGCCCTATGTATTCGGGTTATGACCATAAGTGTATATTGCCCCTTTAAAGAACAGGGCTGCAAATCTTCACAACTTCGTTCCATGGGCGGCTATACTTATAAAGCTTCTTCTTACTGAGAATTCAGTAGAAATGTATGTGACTCAGCGGAAGCACAATAATAGTCATGTTCCCTTTCCCTCAGCTAAAAAAATGTTACTTCCTTGATTGCATTTACTAAAAACAAGCATGATTGGTCTTGGTTAGGGAACATGGATGTGGATACAAAGGAAGGTGTACATATTAAAGGGATACTCCAGCAAATGCATCATCCCACGTGTTTTTTTTTTCTTAGCGTCATGTCAGAGTCATCAATATATCTTCTACTGGAACTTTATGGACACACTGAGGTCCGTTGTGCTCCCTCCTTGTAATCTGGGTTGTTCGGGTCCAACCCCCCTCTATGCTCTTACCTTCATCCTTTGTCAGCCCTCCTGCATCAGCCACCCAAATACTAAGTCTTACCCTAACTCTAAACACCAGGGCCAACATCAAGGAAGTTCTCTAGTCACATGACAGAGAAGGACACCCAAGATGGTTAAGTGTGATCTGAGGGTCCTGAAAGAGTCAGGGCTTGTACAGAGGTGGGCAGTTTTTACACAATAGGGGAGTGGCCACAGCAGAGAGGCATGGCTGTGCACAATGATTTCAGCTGCTGATTCGTGTCCTTCAGAACGATGTGGCAGCTTATCTGCTCGTGTATGGGCATTCCCAATGGGCCTAACCAACTGCTATCTGGGCTAAAATTGGCCAGATTTTGATTAGGCAGGTTTGCTTTCCTTTTGGATCGGGGACCGAATCAACTCATTGATGTAGTCCTCGGCCTGACGGCCCATATAACTGCTGTTTTAATTCGATCATTTGACCTTAGGGGTGACAATATGCTCATAAAAATCACATAAAAATGTACCAGATCTGATGCAGTGCAAGGCATACATGTGATTATGCACTTGCCAAAAGATGTCCTAATATGTACGCGTTACAGGAGCAGAAGTATCAGTTGTCAGACATCCTCCCTTCTCCATCAAGTGTCAGCCCTACTGCATCCATTCTTGGTCCCCTTCCTTAGATTGCTCTTTAGGGAGAATGTTAGGGTGTCTATCAAAAAAAGAAAATTTAATGAAAAGTTTCTTCTGACTGAAATAAGAAACTTTATAAATATAATCAAACATTCTGTATTGTTTCTGAAATAACCAAGTTACTCTTCAGGTTTTGATTGATAGTTAGGTCTAATTAATCATTTGGGAAGGAAGGGGGTTTGCACTCTTTGCCTAGAAGAGGTATTAGAGCGAACTCTCAAAATAACAGACTTTTGGCAAAACCCCTTTTTCTCTACATGCAGTGTTTGTGCCAAAGTCAGTGATTTTGTTAGATTTAGTTTGTGCTGGAATCAGTTGAGTGAGCTCAACTTAAAAAAACCCCCCCCCCAATATCTATGAGAGCTACCTGTCAATTAATATCTGATCCCAACTTCTGCATGAAGAGAGAAAAAAGAAAGACAACTTTCTAAATAAAGTTCAGCACGTCCCCTATTTATAGCAAAAATGTTATCCAGAATATTTCCATAATTGCCATATCTTAAGTCTACTAAAAAATCATTTAAATATTAAATAAACCCAATAGGATTGTTTTGCCTCCAATAAGGATTAATTATATCTTAATTGGGATCAAGTACAAGGCACTGTTTTATTATTACTGAGAAAAAGGAAATGCATTTTAAAAAAGTTAATTATTTGATTAAAATGAAGTCAATGGGAGATGGATTTCCCGTAACCCGGAACTTTCTGTATAATGAGTTTCCAGATAATTGATCCCATACCTGTACTGCCATTTTAAGGTGTATTATCCCTTTTATTCTGCCACAAGCAGAAGGCAGATTTCCTTTGCCTTAAGCGCAGGATGACAATGACACTGATATATGGCTCATTGCTATGATTACCAAATGTAACTGTGCTGACAGTGTAGGTGATTAAGAATAAAGTATAACCTTTGAACTTACAGGTTTATGGCAAAATGGGTTTTTGTTTTTTTATACGTCCCCTCAGTCTGTGGTCTGACCCCTGAACCCAGTGCTGGTAACTGCAATATGATTCCTTCTCTTTATTGCAACCTCATGAACTAGCTGTAAGCATCAAAGGGCCTGTACTCAAGGAACTATCTATAACTCCAATATAAGAGCTAATCTAGCAGTTTCTGTGCCATTAAATGCTTTACAGGAGCAGCCAGAAATCAAATGGGGCATTTTCATTGCTTTTCTTAAGGCTATTTATTTTTACTGTGATGCCATTCCCATATCCTTCCCCATAACTCTATGTCCTTGTTATAGGTCTGCCTAACATATGTAAAACCAGGCCATCGTCTACTCTGCAAGAGTTACAGTTAGGCTAATGGGAGTACTTAGGGGCCTATTTATCATGCTATGTAAAACACAGTGATCAAATACCACACACATCACCAGGTACTGACAGATAAAAAAAAAAAGGATCAAGCTGTGTACAGATTTTGGGTGCCAGCATAAAAAATCCAGCATAAAAAGCAGAGGCTATTTTACCCTGGAATTTACTAGTTGTCTCACATTAAAGGGGTTGTTCACCTTTAAATAAAGTTTAATTTAGTGTAGGGTGTTCTATTCTGAGACAGCTTGCAATTAGTCTTCATTTTTTATTTGCGGTTTTAGACTTATTTAGCCTTTTGTTCACTAACTCAACAGTTTGGAATTTCAGCCACTATCTGGTTGCTAAGGTCCAATTTAATCTATCCACCAGGCTGTGGTTTGAAAGAAAGACTAAGATATGAATAAGAGAGGACCTGAAGATGTAAAAATATAAATTAACATTGTAGCCTCACTGAGAACTTGTTTTTTGGCTGCTGGGGGTCAGCGACCCTCATTTAAAAGCTGGAAAGATTCTGAAGAGAAAAGCAAATAATTCAAAAACTATAAAAAAAAATAAAAAAATAAAAATGAAGGCCAGTTGAAGAGTTGCTAAGAACAGGCCATTCTATAACATACTAAAAGCTAACCTGAATTTGAACCACCCCTTTAATGGCTAACATGAGGAAAGAATGGGTGTAAAACAATGGTGCACAATTCAGCAAACAATGGTGCACAATTCAATACAAAAAAAAAAAGAAATTTAATTAATAAAAAAAACTTATATGACACAGTTTGATAAATACTGTAGCTTTGTGCCATCTTTTGACCCGAAGGGCTTGATGTCCGTGCTTATTCTCCTTCCCCTATGAGGACAACATAACGCCTCCTTCTCCGGGCATTAATGTAAATCATGAATAAATCTGCAGAGTATGCTTCCTGCAGTAGCCCAACGTTGCTTCGTAAGGCACCTGGGGTCACAATGTGATATATGTTTTCCCACTGGCATTATTGTAAAACGCTAGCAGGAAACCGTAAGTATTACATAGTGACCTGAACTAAATGCAAGTGTTGTGAGAAAGCATTTTAACATTTATTATGGAAGTCAGAATCAGTAGCATGATGGGTTTCTCTCTCTCCAGTGCCATACCCTGCCCTGTCTGTGAGCCCTAACCTGCCTGCCCTGTGGTGCCCGAGTATGCCTTCCTCTGCCTGGCCTGTTTGTGGAAGGTGACACGGAAGGGAGGGTTGTTCCGGGAATTTGTTTGCATTCGGAAATAGCTTTAATATAATATAAAAAAACTTCTTTCACATATGAAGAATGGGTGATAAACCTGCACCAACAATTTGGGTTTTTGCTGCGCTACCACCATTAATGTGTGTATGGTCTTAAAAACTCTTGTGATAACATGGACGTAGTTTGAAGTGGGTGTGGTTTAAAAAAGGTCCAAACTGGCTTTTAGAAAACTTCCTGCCAATGACATGTAGCTTTTTGTCAGCACCACAAATTGACAGAAAATTTCTTGAATATGCTGGTGCCCAGAATCGGGCAGGTTAAACATTTAAAACAAAATACTTATCACAAAAACAATTGAAAATAATTTTTTGCAGAAGAATGGCGTTTCACTTTGTAACCTTTAAATAATCACAGCTCTCATTAATAACTTACATACCGTATATACTCGAGTATAAGCTGAGTTTTTCAGCACCAAAAATGTGCTGAAAAAAATCACCCTCGGCTTATACTCGAGTATACGGATTTGAAGATCGGAAGATGTAACTCGCATTCCCATCCTATAAAGACACTGGCATTCGTTGGCCGCCGCACCACCAGGGGGTGTGCAGCCAACAATGCCAGTGTCTTTATAGGCACAAGGCAGGATGGGAACGGCGCAAGGCATGTATACTGAACCTCATGGAAAATCTCTGACATCATGCTGATCCTTGCTAAAATCAATGGGCACACATGGGTTAAGAATTTCTGGTTAAAGTTACTAAGGTACTCAGTGCAGTGCTAACTAAGTCTCAGTTTCCCAAGATACAACATTAACTGTGCAATGAAGAGGGATGCAAATGCTAGCCATTTGTACAGAATGCAACAAAATAAATGTGGCACCTCATAAAGCTGACAAGGTAAAAAGTAAGTATGCACTCAGGAATAATGTGAATCAATAGGGTAGATGCAGCTATTAGTCCTTCCTTTCCTGCATAAATTGCTTTTATAGGACTATATGTACCTTCGACTAGGCAAATCAAAATTTCATGTGCAATGACAATAGCATTCAGCAACACAGATTCCTACGCACCAAACTGGATTAGAAGGGTTAAAAGAGGGCTGGGTGATTAAAAGGCCAAACTGCTGACTGTCCATCTAATGGCACCCAGCTGCAGGTCTTTTTTTATTAAAAGCTCTTTAAATTTTTTTTATATCAACAAGATACTGAAAAGGATGAAAATTGGTGGTTGTTTAATAAAAGTAAACACACTGAACTTTGTCTGTTTATGAAATGGGGTATGATAGATGATGTGGCCACATTAGTACGTTTAGCACTCTCAGGACGCCCATTATTAGTATGGCAGCTTCCTTACCCTTCCCAAACTTGCTTTTGTCTGCTGCTGTAGCATTTTTCTTTCCCTGAAGTTATCAGCAGTGCTCTTCAAGGCAAGGGGGGGGGGGGGGGGGGCGGGCAAAGGGTCCTCCATCCAGCTTTCCCTAATATGCAGCTGCCAACATGATATATTTATGAAGAGTTCACAGGGGGTCACGCCGAGTGTCCTTTTATTATTTATTTGATTATTGAAACTTAGCAGTAGCTGCTGCATTTCCCACCCTAGGCTTATACTCGAGTCAATAAGTTTTTCCAGTTTTCTTAGGTACAATTAGGTACATTGGCTTATATCTGGATCGGCTTATACTCGAGTATATACAGTATTAGCTTCTGTGCCCTTACAGCCTGCTGGCAATCTGTCCTTCCATAGCCTGTAACGCTTTATTAACAGCACCCAAAGACATGTGAAGACAAGCTAGAATCAAAATATTACTTTATTTAAAGGTTAATCAACAGAGGGAAGATGGCAGTTTAGATCTCACATACCACTTCATGTGACATCCTGAAGAACTTTTAATAATCTGACCAAATCCGTAAAACATATACATAACTATATTTGCAAATGATAGCATTTATATTAATATTATGGAAACTTTATTCTATGTATTCTTACCACTGTTTTTTTATATTTTACTAGCAGAATGGCTAAAGCTTTGCCTAAAATGATGTAGATTGAGGGCAGGATGTAATGATGGCATATTAACACCATTACAGGAGAAGGAAAGGCTAAGTCACTTGGGGATGCCAAAATATTAGGCACCCCCAAGTGACCCCGGGCTGGTGCCCCTGTTAGTAAAGAACAGCACCAGCCCGGGGTAGCAGCGATCGCATCCTCCTTCCTTCTCGCTTGCGCGCGCATGCGCAGTAGAGTAAATAGTGGAACTTAAACATTAAAGTCGGCTTTTCACTCTACTGCGCATGCACCGGCCGATGGATTTCGCCGGCAGAACAGAAAGGAAGGAGGAAGTGCTTCCTACAGGTACCCTGGGCTGGTGCTTTTTTCTCCTAACAGGGGCACCAGCCCAGGGTACAAGGTAAGCGATCTAAGTCACTTGGGGGTGCCTAACATTTTGGTAACCCCAAGTGACTTAGCCTTTCCTTCCCCTTTAAACAAAGATGGCCTCCCTGGGCTACACTCTGGTAATAAAACGAAAATGTACACAAGTTATAAGTTAGCTTCCAATAACTGGTGCCGGAGATCTTGGATGCACAGATCCTGGGAATACTGGCCAGAGGTTCAGAAAGTTCTAAGAATTTTGCTCTGAACAGGACTACTGCACTAATAAGCCTGGCATGTGGGTACTAGATTAAAGGGCAACTAGTGGAAAAAATGTGTCATTCTCCAGAGCTGCAGGCTGACAGCCCGCACAGCAGTACTATGATGCACCTTTCCCCCCCCCCCCCCCCAAATACACTTGCGCACAACCTGGAATCCAGGCGATGGGTGCATACGCATAGTGTGTTCTGGCTATAGGTCACTAGTTAAACCTGTGCATGTTCCAGCATTGCCTCCCACACTATCATTAGGCACCAAATTTGAACCGCCACAGTACTTGGTGGGAGTGATGGTTCTTTCGTAGAAGTACTGGGTTTCGCCCCTCCATCTGGAGTGCAGGAAACTGATTTCTAGCAAAAGGTGGCCTCTAAATGATCCTGTCCAATCATGCACGCAAAATTAAATGGCTTCAGATGTCACTGGACATACGAGAAAACACAGGTTTACACTGCGCAGTGTGTTTGTTGGTACAGATAATTAAAAGCTATGTGCGTTTTAGAAGTGAGTCACTCAAACCATCACTATTTGCATATTTTTTTTTTCTCAGCATTTTTATAAACCAGATGCTGTTTCCCCAGCTCAGTTAGGTCAACAAATTGAACTCTTAGGTTAACGCAAACGCAGTGCATAATGAAGTGAAGAACTTTTAACCTTCGTCTTTGGATATTCTGAAAAAAAAGAATAAAAAAAAAAAGGAACAGGGGATAAGGTACATTATAGTAACTGCATTTTCATCTCACTAACTCTAAAAATAGGATGCCCTAAATCATGAGTGGTAAAATTAGCAATCAGCCTACGAGATTAAAGTTGGGCAGCGCCAATCTAGATGTGATGTGATCAAAAGTAATTATTTTCAGATAAAATCAGAATGAAAACAAAAGCAAAATTTTAGGTTTGTTAGCATAAGTTGTGCTGCAGTAAAGAAGGCACAGATGTATACAGATTTCTCTATTTGGCATCTGACTAAACTAATGGGGTAGTTCACCTTAAGATCAACTTTTAGTATGATATCAATAGTATTGTGGCTGCTAGGGTCAGTGACCTCTACTTGAAAGCTAGAAAGAGGCAGAAGAAGGTGCCAAATAATTCAAACAAAAAAACAAGCAATAGAATAGCTGCTACGAGGACTCTATTATATTTCTAAGTTAACTTAATGGCAAACTACCCCTTTAAATCAAAACAGCTTCCAAACATAGTGACTCTCAGCAGAATCAGTATAAATCAGGCAAACAGAGCTATAATTATACAGTAGAATAACCAGCAGTGTGCTCTCTGTTTTGGGTGAAAGCGCAGACTAAAATAAGCGCCCAAATCAGAGCAATGTGGAACGGAAGGCCTGCTTTCAGAAGGCAGTCTTTTCACATGAACCGTTAATTGACATGTAAACCCTATATTTCTGCAGCAGACTGCACAGCTAAAGCAGAGTTTCTATGGAAACCAGCAGTGACATCTCTTCATTGGCTGCTAGACTGGAGGGCGTGTTTGGCAACCTGAGTTGAAGAGAACTGAGCATGCTCGGTACGCCAAGAGCCAAAGTCAGTTACTAAGGGAGGGGGCCGAGTTGGTTAAAGGACAAGGAAAGTCAAAATCTATTAAGCACACTATTAAATAGTACGACTATTGCTGTGTAAAAATGCTATATTTCTGGCTTGCCTATTGAAAGATTTACAGAGAGATACACAAACTAGAACCTGCATACTTGTTTCAGCGAACGGCGCCGCCATCTTGTCCAGCATGTCTGTAGGGGCTATTGCTGAAAAGCACATGCCAGCCTCCGATCCCCGCACCTGCCACAAGCCCCCCCGGCTCCCCGCACCTGCCACAACCCCCCCCCCCCGGCTCCCCGCACCTGCCACAAACCCTCCGCCGCTCCCCGCACCTGCCACAAACCCCCCCCTCGCGCACCTGCCACAAACCCTCCGCCGCTCCCCGCACCTGCCACAAACCCTCCGCCGCTCCCCGCACCTGCCGGGTCTGCATGTCACAGAGCAGAGTTCTCCTGTCGGCTGCGTCGCCATAGCAACCAGATGCTCCTGCTGTGTGCACATGCGCCGCCTACAGTCCCAATGCACCAAGTCTGGGCAGGAGTGTTGCATTATGGGAATCTTCTCTACCCTGCTCAGCATTTTTTTTTCCAGTTTGGCTTCTGATCTTCTGAACAGGTGAAGTATGGGGAGACTTAAGGGCACTATTGAGACAACTGTAGGTATGCCTGCAGCTTGAGATTAACTCTTTATTAGCCTTTCCTTCTCCTTTAAAGGAGTATAAAGGAGTAGAAGGAATCCTAAGTGATTAAGGGGATGTTGCACCCTTACTATTAACCTTTTAAACAGGAGTGCAGGAGTGGCCAGTATATAAAAAATTTTAGAGAGGCTCTTAACTGATATTTTTTTTTTTGGGGGGGGGGGGTTGTTAAAACAGCTAAAATACCATGCCATTACTGGCAGCCTTTTTTTTTTTTTTTATTAATTCATGGAAAATGTCAACAAATTGTTAAAGTAAAGGGTTAGGTATGTGTAATGAATAATACTTCATTGTTTTACCACTCTGATTTGCTCAGTGGTGGTGGCCATGATCTGTGTTCAATCAGGACTTTAATTATACACGGCTGCAGAATATGCTGGCACTAAATGTGTTAATAATGACTGGTTTAATGAAAAAAGGGATAATATGCACCTGTTCTTTTTTTAAGATGTGTAAACAGCACGCAAACAGAATAATACAGTTAATAGAATAAATACTTACAACTGGATTAAATCAGTCTCTCTTTGTATCTGTCAAAACACAACACAGAATTAAAGACTTACTTACTTAATTACTGCTACTTACAGTATTATTCAAAAAATCACCATGGTTTGTCTCAGTGACAAATGAGACACTGCTCACAGAAGCTTCCCAAAGATATTAATGGTAGAAACCCCACAGGGTAGCAACAATGTGCTTAGTTGTAAGAATACAATTTGTCATATACCCTAGAGGTCTGTTAGATATGACACGCTATTAAGTTCTATGTTGTGTGGCACCTAATGGATAATGGACTGTTAATGGACAGCAAGCACTGCCTCACTGGAGAGATTGTTGCATTATTCCTTCATTGTGGATGCTGGCAGCGGTGGTAAAATGATCAACAGAAATATTTTCATTGTCTGTAGTTTACCAAAATGTAAGATTATTTTGCATTGCCAGACTAACCCTCTCTTACAATAATGCATTTGCTGTGAATATGGTCTGATCATTAGGAACTGCTACATCCCCAAAGTAAAAGCAGAAGTTTTGGTAGTTCAGTCTGGAGAAGCATACAAAAGGTTAAGAGCAGTACAGTCCCTTTTCAACATTGGTGCAATGTGTGGTAAATAATTAAAATCAGCAGCAGGGAGATAAGAAGCAGCTTCTCATACAAAGGCTTTTACATTAATATTTTTCCTGATTAGTGCAAGAAATAAAACACACACACACACACACACAATTTGAAGCAGCATAGGTGGTTTGCCATGGTGAGGGGGGGTGAGGTTGTGGAATGCCCTGTTAATGCCTTTAAGAGGGGCCTGGATGAGTTTTTGTACAAGCATAATATCCAAGGCTATTGTGATACGAATATCTACAGTTAGTATTGATGTATGTGATAGTACAGATAGGTCAACATAGGTTTGTGTGTTGGGTTCCCTTGGAAGGGTTGAACTTGATGGACTCTGGTCTTTTTCAACCCTATGTAATGAGCCATAGTTAAAGCTCACTGTAGGGAAGCCAAAACAAAGTTCCAAGTGCAGTTAGTTGTGTGGTTGGGGAATAGAAGGGAAACCAGAACAAGAGCATTTGTTGGTCATAACAGAATAAAAACCAAAAGGATGGATTTACTACAATTCAAAATATGGCATTGCAAGATTTCGAGCAGGTGTAATTTTAGTGAATTTTTAGTGCTGGGAGTTTTTGACCTATACAAGGGAGAAATCTCCATGAAACTATATATATTTGGTATTGGCACGTTCAGAAGACATGGGACTTTCTAAATCAGTTGCATTTTCATACATAAAATAATTTTTGTTTCTGGTATGTGTATTATGTTAATATTAATGTGTATTATATATTAATGTGTATTATGGAAATTTGATTTTTTTCTTAATTTTTTAGACATTTAGAAGCCTATATCTTGTTACAAAAATTGTTTTGTTTACACAAAAATTCTACCATATTTTGAAAGCATAGGTTGTCCTGAAAAAAACAATATAGTGTTTTCCTGGGTAAATTAAATGTCCCCCTGAGGAAAGGCCCCTAAAGTAAAAAAGTGCAAAATGTTCAAAAACTGTCTGGCAATACAAGTTCCACTTTGACCAAAACGGCTGGCAGTGAAAGGGTTAAAAGAGGACCAGTTCAGTGTAAAATAGAAAGTGTTTATAATATACTGTAGTTAGCCAAAAATGTAATCTATAAAGGCTGGAGTGAGTGGAATAATTGCCAGAACACTACTTCCTCCTTCGCAGCTCTCTGGTTGCTCACTGGTAACAGATTAATCAGTGACTTGAGGGGGGGGGGGGTGGCATATGGAACATAACGGTTTGCTTTTGAATCCGAAGTGCGCCCAGGATCGAAAGCGAATTAACTAAACAGTTATGTTCCATGTGGCCCCCCCACTGATTGGTTACTCACTGGTAATAGAGGAAATAGTCTTGGTAGTGCAAAATAAAAAATGTTCCTAATATAGTTGGGCAAAAATGTAATCTATAAAGCCTGGTGTGAGTGGATATTTAACATAACTATATTAGGAACATTTTTTATTTATTTTGCACTACCAATCTATTTACCTAGTTTTATTTTTACACAGGTGTTAATTCATGTGAATATGTTGGACTACTTTGAGCAGTTCTTTTCTATTGAGAGTAAAGCTGCAAATCTGATCTTGAACTCTCCTCAGAATTCTTAATCTGTCATACAATTTGTAAAATGGGTTTAAAGATTCATTCGTCAGTAAAACCGTCGGGGTATATTTTATTTACTTAAAAAATTGCAATTATTTAGTGATACAGTGGAAAAAAAACTCTTCAAATTATTCATGTACATTAAGTTACCTTTAGTTCATGTTGATCATTTTTCACTGATAGATCTGCTTTTGTAAGTGTTACTTGAAGTTCTTCAACCTGTCAGTTAGCTTGTTAGCTTCTAATGCGAACATACTACAGCTGCACAAATATGGCAGCCCCCTTATAGAGGAACATGGGGGATCAATAATGCAAAAGCATTGGGCAAATATTTTCAAGGCAAATCTATAAACAGCATTCAAAGGCAAAAGTTATGATAGATGTAAAATAGGTTTAATTTTTGGTGCCAGTTTCTTTTAATTGACAGTGAATGTCAGCCGAAAACAAAACAGCATTACTAAGAACCTTTAACCAGTCACCAAGCACAGTGGTTATGTTTTTTTTTTTTTTTCCCAATTTGTACATTACACATTGATTAAAAACAGTGGTGGTGACATGGGTTACAATGCATCTTGATAGAAAAAAAAATGGGTAGTGTCTATGGTGACGGGTGATGTTTTATGTCCTGTAGAAGTGGGAGATGATGTTTTGTCCACAGTCCCTGGACCATGTGCAGTCACTGGAAGCATCAAGAACTCCTATTTATTGCAGAAATTGTGGGTCCATTTGTTTTACAAACAACCCTGGCTGAAACAAGATTTTGGAATAGTCAAGGTGGACCCAAAATTAAAAGCCAATAAAAATCTGTGGCAGGCCATGAAGAAAGCTGTGCAAAAAGAAATGCCTTAAACATTAATGAACTAACAAAAGTGTAAGGAGAAATGGGCCCAAATTCCTCCAACACGATGCAGGAGAATGTTGTTACTGCTGGTAAAAGGTGGCCATACATTTTACTTATCACACAGGCCTCTCAACGTTACCTTGTTTATGTGGTGACATGGCCGTTTTTAATTCACTATTTATTCATGTTAGGAGGATTAGACTACTTAAGTCTTGATATGCATAAACAATGGATTTCCAAACATTTTATATATTACTTTTCTTCCATACAATCCTACAAAATGAATATAATGCACCTCTAGAGCATTCTTCAAAGGAATTTGATTGAATTAGGTTACTTACGCATCTTCCAAGGCAAAATGTAAGGTAGCGATTTAGGAGCACGTAGGCTTGAACCAAGGCTGTTTTTAGGATCCATCAATATGTTTGTTCCAGAACTGCTATAATCCACAAAAAGAGAAAAATATTTCACTTGTATTAAAAAACAAACAACTTTTACCCACAAAGAACAGAAAAGAATATAAAGGAACTGTTTAAGGGCACCTCTCACCCCAAAATTGCAGGCTAGTAGTAATTCGAATTAGCCAGATATAGGGATATTAGGTGGGGATTCTGGAAGAAGATCTGCTCATTTGGTGACCTTGCAGCCATCTCAGTGCATTGTGCCAGAGTCTGAGCATACTCTCAACAAATGTTGGTATAGTTTTTTTTTTTGTACAAGCAAATAAAAAAAAACCTAGGCTGACCACATTGTATATGTCTCCTGGATGGATACACATAAAACACAAGTCTTCCATTTACCTAGGTACAGGGTAAGAAGGGATGCCCCACATAAATGTTGCTTTATCATTCTGCAGATCTGAAAAAAAGAAAAAAATACTAAATTATAAGTTATTTGCTACAAAGAACAGACAATTAACACATTATAATAATGCAGCTTCTTGCACGGACAACCAAAAATCCCCAACATGAAAATGGTTATTTTGTTATTAAGAAAGACCAAAATATATGCAAAATATCGCAGAAACCATTAAAGTTAATGTAAATCAGGGGTCCCCAACCTTTTGAGCACCACAGGCCGGTAGGAGGCCAAATATTTTTTTCACGGACCGGAGGCACAGGGGAGGGGGGCGGGGCGCAGCATACATGCGATGCGCTTGGGGGGGGTGCGCTGCGGCCCACTGCCTTGCCGTCCACGGCCCGGAACTGGTCCGTGGCCCCGCGGTTGGGGAGCCCTGATGTAAATGACAAAAGTTCTAAGAGAAGAAGTCTAAGTATACATCAGTTTGTTTGTTTAGACCTAGTTTAATGCTAAAATGGCCATATAATTCGTTGATACTCTGACTGGCATGTGGATAAATAGTTATAAGCTGGCTGGGACTACCTGAACTGCATTAGTAGAACCTCCTCTTCACTTCCTTATCCACTGATGCACCATGCCCTTCCAGTAATGGTGCATTAACAGTTTTTTTTTTTTATTTATTTTTTTATTTTACAATACAATAGAGGATGGCCAGTCCTAAGTAGAAACTTGCACCAGCCTGGTGTACATTCGCTGCCATCTTTACTAATTTCCTAGAGATGCCTTGTGACTGATGGGGTTTAACAAAATGGCACAGCCTTTGTCTTTCAACTGCCAGATGATCTGTGTTTTGGCTGAAAGTTGCATTACAAAAAGTGATTATAAATGAAGATTTCTAGTTGACCATTGTTGTTAGTGGAGGGCCTCATGGGTCTGTCCCATGGTCCTTTGCTTTTGTATCATGCAAGGAACATCTGCATTTGCTAATAATACTTAATTGTGCAAAATAACAGGTTGTCTGCAGAATGTTTCCACTTTGCACAGGTTGGGAAGCAAATGACATTCAAGGCTATGATTTTGATGAAAACACAAATGCTAGTTATATAATGAAATCTGAGGCCTCTAAATGTTTTCCAGTGCAGTTCCCTCTTGCACAAGTAAATTTTTGATAATATATAATAAGCTAGTGAACATGTCACTAAGAAAACAATATATTGTAGTCGTTTCTTTTTTGTTTCTTGGTTATTTGCATTAAATCTGTATATTGTTTTGTAATTTTAGCCATTCAGATCTGTTATAAGGTCTTAAGGGGTGCAGCATCATCTGGGATCATGTGGCATCAGCAAGATTCAAATTGAATGAAGTGTCTAGATTTTTTTCCCCCATAAGCTACCAGGAAGCCTATCAAATTTGGGTTCTTAGAAGAGGCGCTTGCAAGGGAGCAGTTTAATTCTTTATAAATACTTTAAAAGCATTTTCAAAGTGCTAGGGAATGTTTTACACAGAAATAATAGGCAAAGGTGGACACCCCTTTAGACAAGAATACAGGCATTTTCACCTGAAGCAATGCAAAATGCTCCCCACTGTGAGGGATATGTGACCTAGGAATGCTCCAAGTGGTAATTCCTTGATGACAGATTCCATTAATGTCTTAAACACAAGTAGATGTATTACATATCCAGTTCTTTAAGTAGTTCCATACATGCTACACAAGTTGCATTAAATACAAAGGTTAAGACAGTTCAGCTTGATTCTCTAGATCAGGCCATGAATCTTTTAAGCAATATATAAGACAGGCAGGCTGGAAAGAGACGTGGAATCTATGTTACTTACAGAATTATAGTTTGTACTTAAAAAAAAGTCCATCAAGTTCAACCACTTGAAATGACCCCCAAAGCAAATATACACGCACCCATACAGACCTATCAATGCACACACACACACTAAAACTGTAGATCTTTAGATCACTATTGCCTTGGATGAAGTCATCCAAGCCATTCTTTAAAAGGCATTTATAGAATTTGCCATACCAGTATCACACTCACTACGGTATAATCATTTTTCCTTTTTCAAATAAATGCCCTCTAATGTATTTGTAAAGAGAAATCACGAGCCACAACAAGTGACTTTTCTCCCAAAAACCCAAACCTTGACAGTCTTTCCTCATAGTCTAATGGGCGGAGTTTGTTTCTCTAAATCAAATAAACTCGCATATTAGAATTCTCGCTTAAATTATTAAGGAAAACCCATTAAAAAAAAAAAAAAAAAAGCCTAGTCCTACACTTAAAGGCAAATGCCCATACCTAGTGCACTCTTACCTTCCAATTAGTGCCTGTATGTTACCCAACAACTTAGACTGTAAGCTCTATGGGGCAGGGACCTCTTTCCTACTGTGTCTCATACCACATGGTACTTAATCCCTGTGCATTGTACAGTGCTGCGTACACTTGTGGCGCTTTATAAATAAAGTTATACATACAAAAAAAACCAACCTTGAATACCTCGAATTTGACTTTACAAACAAACAAAAAAAACAAACAAACATACAATTCGAAAAAATGTAATTGAAAATATGGCTTAACTTTGCCTAGGACAACTCCCATTGACTTATATAAACTCAAGCTTTTAGATGGTGAGAGTTTTGGGGTTATTTTTGTACTTGATAACACCCTTTTATTATGCAAGACAGTACTTTATTTGCTTTAGTAACTACTGAGTGACACTGCTGCCCAGTTTCTCTAATTTAGTTAAATCCCTCTGTGAAGAAGCAACATCCTGCATGGAATGTATAATTCTGCACAATGTAGCTTCAGCAACTTCAGGTTTAGACCTCCATCAACACCGTTTCATAAGAAAATGTTCCACTTACCACCACTCTTTGTACACTGTACTTTATCCTTTGGCCAATTCTCTACCCAAGTAGAAACATTATGTTCCAGGCCTCTAACCCTTAATTTATTCAGTAACATTCTGTATCAGATTGCTTTAGCGAAATCTAAGTAGATTACACCCACTGCCCTAATATCTAGGCTTCTGCTCACCTTCTTATAGAAGAGAATTACCGTATATACTCTAGTATAAGCTGAGTTTTCCAGCACTCAAAATGTGCTAAAAAAAAAAAAAAAAAGGAATCCTCGGCTTATACTCGAGTGCAAACGAACTGTCTTACATCGCACCCCCTACCTAGGGCCAAAGGAGGTGCAGGTAGGGGGTGCGATGTAAGGCAGTTTGTTTGGAGTTTCCAGGAGCTGGACGATGGCTTCTCCCAGTCTCTGCTGATCGGGGAGGGCGGATTTGGCTGTGTCTATAAATGCGGAACACTGACTATGCAGTCAAGCGGCTGAAGCAGGTGTGGTTCCTGTCACTGGCTACTGGGTCTCTCTCATTTCCCATCATCTGACCCACAGGATATTGTTGTGTTTTACAGAATTTGTTAAATGATAGCCCACCTGGGGTGAGGTGGAGATGAATACTGAGCCAAGCAAGCAACACTCTGTAAAAGTCAAGGGCCGAGTTCCCCGTTAGTAATGTGTTGGCAGTGCAGCCCTTATTTTATAGCAGTGTGGCAGGAGAAGCAGTAATTATAGAGAGATAAATACTTAACTACTACACTTGTGGTGGCCCAAGTGTAGCACACTGCTGTTATGCATTCTGCAGCATTATTACTCCAGGGGGTATGGCATAACATACAGTTACGGCAACATATCCTAACAGGGCAAAACTGTGCAGGACTATCATTACCTAGACACTACAAAAATTAAATGAGATATTAACCTGTACAACCTTGCATGTGGTTATCTTATGTTGGATGCGCCTCATTTTTCAGCCCACACCTTGTGTTTATTAATATGGTAGTCATGTAAGCACTTGTGAGTGTCCTTTTATTAAATAATTTGATTATTGAAACTTAGCAGTAGCGACTGCATTTCCCAACCTAGGCTTATACTCGGGTCAATACGTTTTTCCAGTTTTCTTAGGTAAAATTAGGTACCTCGGCTTATATTCGGATCAGCTTATACTCTAGTATATACTGTATGTCTGGCAAAAGATATTTAAATTCACACCATGACACCAGTTACAAAAAAGTAAATTTTTGTTAAAAACGTTGTAAAACTCATGTTATTAAATGAAAAAAGCCTCATTTTGCCTCCGACACTTGGCATTTTGGGGTGAAAGTATTTAAATTTATGCAGTTAAGAGACTATATCCACTGTGCAGATGAGAATGTATCATGCTGCAGGTGCTATGCCATATATTCACCCCCTACTTTGGAAAATATGCCTTCCACTTCTAAACATCAACCTGAACACCATCATACATCTTGTATGCTTTAAAACACCATCAGACTTTTTATTTTTATAAACAGCTGGTAAAGCATTCCCAACATACTTTTTGTCAGCACAGTGTTTTCACCAAGATGTGCCATTTTTTTTGCCACCTACCTTTGTCCCAATCTTCATCACATGGTGGGGTTTGCCATCTACAAGGGCTTACATCTCTTTGGTAATAATTCTTCTCACCAGCTAAATAAAGACAAATGAAAACCGTAATATTCTTAGTTTATAACATTTTGTTCACATGGATACTGACTAACCAGGCAAGAGCCAAAACAAAACAATGTTTTTTTTTTCTTCTTAAATACTTATAACAGCAGACAGAGGACATTTTCATATCGATGTGTTTGTCTCCGCAAAGCTTTATTATGTTACTAAATGAGAATTTGTTGAGAAAACCCACTTATGAACTACTATGGGATTCTTTATCTGGAAATAGGATATCCAGAAAGCTCTGAATTACAGGATGACCTATCAATGCCACTTAAAGCAAATAATTCACATTTTTAAAAATTATTTCTCTGTAATAAAACAGTATCTTGTACTTGATGTTAACCAAGATATAATTACTCCCACTGAAGCAAAACAATCCTATTGGATTTATTTAATTTTTAAATTTTTTTTTTTTTTTTTAGAAGACTTAAGGTATGGAGATCCAAAACATGGAAAGACCCTTTATCAAGAAAGCGTCAGACCCCAAGCATTCTGGATGACCGGTCCCATGCCTATATTTATCTCTCAAACACTACAAGAAAAAGAAATTATGTATCTACTAAAGGTAGGGTGCACATACTCACCCATCACAATTTCCCTTTTTTCAATAAAAAGGGGTCTTTTCAGGCTGCTGGTAAGAACTGCCATATTGGTTACTAAAACTAGTAAAGACCAAGACCTCTTACACATGGTCATGGCTTTTTGCGAATCCTGCTTACCTGAACACAGGAGTTAACCAACCTTTGTCTCTTTTGGATCGCCAATACGATATTATCGTGACCAATCCAATTTTTTCGTAAGCATTTTCGTGATATTAGCGATCATCAGGAATTATCCTATCTAATCCGAATTTTACCCAGGATTCGAACTTGTACTTTGATGAATAAGCCCCTAAATCACCATAAAGCAGATTTGGGTCTGTCAACCCCTGCATTTCCACTGAATTCAATCCTGTTTTCAGTTACTATTTGTGTGCTATGGGACAAGCATTTAAATCTTATTATGTTGGGTTGAAAACCCCAACATACTGTTCTTCGACTTTAGCTTATTCTTCCGCTTCTTCTTCTTATTCTTAGCGCCCCCCATTTTCTAAACGCTACTCCTCCTACAGTTTTAGGGGTACAATACCCAAACTCCCCACACATCTTCGCCCTATAGCGGAGCAGGTTGCTTGTGCTTTTCTAAGCGATCCGGCCCCCCGTCTTTTTGTGGTGCCGCTCCGAACCCCCCAATTTTCCCATTGACTTTGACAGGGAAGATTTTCAAACTGCTGCCACACTTACAGCTTTGAAGCTACACCCCCCAAACTTGAATAACATAATCATGGGGTCACCCCGGATGAAGCAGCAACATTTGTTGGATGACCCCAAAGTGGGAGGGGCCAACAACAGCCAATCAAATTTTAATGATTGACTTTAATGGGGAAATTGAAACTGCTGCCAATCTTACAGCTTTGAGGCTACACTCCCCAAACTTGAATCACATAGTCATGGGGTCAGCCTGAATGAAAATAGGATGATTATTGGATGCCCAAAAGTGGGCGGAGCTGTGAACCGCCAATCAGATTTTACCTATTAATTTGGCGGAAATCCAACCTGCTGCCATTCTCACAGTAATAACGTCGGGGTCCCCAAAATTTTTACACTTGGTCACTAGGGGACTGCAGTTAAAGTTTTTAAAAGTGGGCGGAGCCACCAACAGCCAATCAAATTTCACCTATTGATTTTTATTGGTTTGATGCCAGATTTTCCAAACTTTGTACAGTCAGTCACTGGGTGACTATGCATTCAGGTTTTTTTTTTAAAACCCACAAAGTGGGAGGGGCCAACAGCAGCCAATCATATTGTACCCATTGACTTTTATGGGGAAATTGAAACTGCTGCCAAACTTACAGCTTTAAGGCTACACTTCCCAAACTTGAATCACACCGTCATGGGCTCAGCCTGAATAAAACTATGATGATTGTTGGATGCCCAAAAGTGGGCGGAGATGTGAACAGCCAATCAGATTTTACCTATTGACTTGGCAGAAATCCAACCTGCTGCCATTCTCACAGTAATAATGCCAGGGTCCCCAAACTTTGCAGAGTTAGGCACCAGGTAACTGTGGTTCAAGATAAGAAAAAGTGGGCGGAGCCACCAACAGCCAATCAGAGTTTACCTTTTGACTTTCAATGGGGAAATTCAGCCTGCTGCCATTCTCACAGAATTAACACCAGGGTCCCCAAACTTTTCACAGTTGGTCACTAGGGTCTGCAATTTTAGTTTTGAAAAGTGGGCGGAGCCACCAACAGCCAATCAAATTTCGCCTAATAATTTTTATTGGTTTGATGCCAGATTTTCCAAACTTTGCACAGTCAGTCACTGGGTGACTACGCATTCAAGGTAAGAAAAAGTGGGCGGAGCCACCAACAGCCAATCAGAGTTTACCTATTGACTTTCAATGGGGAAATCCAACCCGCTGCTATTCTCACAGAATTAACACCGGGGTCCCCAAACTTTTCACAGTTGGTCACTAGGGGACTGCAATTTTAGTTTTGAGAAGTGGGCGGGGCCACCAACAACCAATCAGATTTCACCTATTGATTTTTATTGGTATGTTGCCAGGCTTCCCAAACTTTGCATAGTCAGACACTGGGTGACTACGCATTTAAGGTTTTTTGTATTTTTGTAAGTGGGTGGAGCCACCAACAGCCAATCAGATTTTACCTATTGACTCTAAATGGGGAAATTCAACCTGCTGCCATTCTGACAGTATTAACACCAGGGTCCCCAAACTTTTCACAGTTGGTCACTAGAGGACTACAGTTTTAGTTTTGAAAAAGTGGGCGGGGCCACCAACAGCCAATCAGATTTCACCTATTGAATTTTATTGGTTTGATGCCAGAGTTCGCAAACTGCACAGTCAGTCACTGCGTGACTTTGTACCCAAGGTTAGAAAAAGTGGGCAGGGCCGCTAAAAGCCAATCACATTTCTTTCATTGTTTTCAGTAGGAACATTTTAACTGCTGTCGTTCTCACATGTTTAATGTCAGGGTCCCCAAACTTTGCACAGTTTGTCACTAGGTGACTATATTCCAAGTTTAGAAAAGTGGGTGGGACCAACAACAACCAATTAGATTTCACCTATAGACTTCATATGTTTAAATTTAAACTGCGGCCATTCTTTAAATATTAATACTAAGGTCTCCAAACTTTGAAGAGCTAGTCACCTGGTAACTGCAGTTCAGAGTTAGAAAACGTGGGTGGAGCCAACAACAGCCAATCAGATTTTACCTATTGATTTTCAATGGGAAATTCAGCCTGCTGCCATTCTCACAGTATTAACACCAGGGTCACTAGGGGACTGCATTTTTAGGTTTTAAAAAGTGGGTGGAGCCACCAACAGCCAATCAGACTTCACCTATTGAATTTTTTTGATTTATATTTAAAATGTTGCTTTGCTCACACTATTTATGTCAGGGTTCCCAAACAAGTGGGAGGAGCCACCAACAGCCAATCCATTTCCACCCATTAGATTTCCTTGGTTTATATTTAAACTGATGCCATTATTTAAATATTAATTCCAGGGTTGTTAAAGTTTCCAGAGTTACTCACTGGGTATTTGCCATTCAAAGTTAGAAAAAAGTGGGCGGAGCCACCGACAGCCAATAACATTTCACCTATTTACTTTCAATGGTGAAGTGTAAAATGCTGTCAGCCTCACAATGAATGCCTGAGTCCCCAAAATTTGCAATGTTGGTCACTGGGGGACTGCAGTTCAAAAATAGAAAAAGTAGGTTGGGCCACTAACAGCCAATCAGATTCCATCCATTGAATTTTATTGGTTTAAATTTAAAATGCTGTCATTCTCAAACTATTTATGCCAGGGTGCCCACTGTTTGTCACTGGGTGACTTCGACTCAAGGTTAGAAAAAGTGGGCGGAACCACCAATCACAATTCACCTATTGACTTTTAATGGTTTAATTGCTGCTGTTCTTTAACTATTAATCCTAGGGTCCCTAAACTTCGCAGAGTTAGTCACTGGGTAACTGCAGGTTAGAAAAAGGGGGTGGGGCCACCAATCAGATGTCGTTGACTTCCAGTGGGGAAATTTAAGTTGCTGCCATGCAGACACAATTAAAACCAGGGTCCCCAAACTTTGCACAGTGGTTTTTACTGTATAACTGTGGTCCAAGGTTAGAGAAAGTGGGCGGAGCCCATTCAGTGACTTCATGTTTTTCAACCCAACATGAAGTTTGTTCTCAAACTTCCCTTTCTAGTTAGCATTGTTCTTCTGCACAAAACTCTTATTCAACAGACTGGTTTATCTGTAAATACTAATAAAAATCTGATACAGCTGCAAAATATTTCACATATTGGCCAGACAGTAATAAATGTGTAGATCTGTTAAAAAAAAAACAACTCCGTTTTATATTTACACTGCCTAATTATATAATTAATATTATAATAAATATTCTATAAATATCATTGTAATTATTATTAACAAAACATATGTAGGGAACAGGTGAACTTACTTGCAGGAGTGACATTTCTTTAGAGGCAATACACAACTATGTTTAACAGAAGGTTACAAGGAGAACAAAAACCCTACTCCCAAATTCTAAATTGATGCCTAAATAAATGTAGACCAATTGAAAATTATCTCAGAACATCATTGTGGACAACATAAAAGTTAATTTCAAGATGAGCTACAGATAATGTCCTACCAATATCTTGTTCAATGCAGCTCTTATCATCACAGCTTGAGATGTGGTGACTGAGTTCAGCTCTTGGAACAAGGTGACGAGCATTGAAGGGACAGGTTGCAAGGTGCATAGCAACATCATTGTGATTCTACAGAAAAAAAAAATGAATGTTTTTGGAACCACTACAGAAGTAAAGTAGTATTGCCTACCAACATTTTCTAGGTGTAGTACAGCAAACATCGGTTATTGCATAAGATGATATTTGAATGCCAGACATGAGATGTTTATGCCTATATCATTGCCTTTGACACTTTCACACAGTTGTAGTTCTGCTGCTTTTCCTATTTCTTCTGGATTACTGCACCTTGGGAGAGGGCTCAGCATACAAGGATTTGATTCGGTATTTGACCGAATCCATTCTCCTGGCCAAATCCAAAAAAAAAATCATAAGACTTTCTTGGAAATTACAAATTTTAACCCTTGCGTAGCCTAATTAGCATATGCGAAGTAGGATTCAGCCGAATCCAAAAAAGTGGATTTGGTGCATCCCTAATATTAAAGCTAAGCAGAAAACATAATGGTTGCAAATATTTATTATATTTTTATCTCCCATTTTCAGCAGACATTATAGTCCTCAGCAAAATAAGTAATCTTACTAACATGTATTTATAAAACAATATATTCCACAGCACGAAAATACAACAGATAGAGAGGACCCTGCTCAAAAATGTTAGGCACCCCCCCAGTGATTGTAATTGCTTACCTTATACCATGGGCTAGTGCTGCTGTTAGGTGAAAACCACACCAGCTCAGGGTAGCCGAGAAAAAGCGATCCTCTTCCTTCTGTCTTTATGCCGCTTGCGCATGCGCAGTAGAGTGAAAAGCCAAATGTTAACAAAATAGCCAGCTTTTTAACTATAGTGTGCATGCAATCGTTAAAAAAGATGACAGGAAGAAGAGGATTGTTTGCAGATAACCTGGGCTGATGCAAGGTACAAGGTAAGCGATTACAATCACTGGGGGTACTTTCCTTCTCCTTCATATCTTTCTTTGCTCTCACAGTATGCTGTGCAGATGCATATTTACACCAATGAAAGTCTTTGAGAGAACATTATTGATCACTTGTTATCAGTCTTGATACTACTGCTCTTTAAAAATACATGTAAAATTTAGTCAAAGTCACATGTAGAATCATAGTCATAAGTTCCAGGAACAATTTTAAAATGGCAGACTTACTTTCCTGCACTTTATCAAATGATACGGGAAACGGCAGGCTCTGATCTGGTGGTTTGAATCATATGGGCACTGCAGGAGCCTCTCTGGATCTTGTGGGTCTAAAATGCATACAGATGTCATAAACTGGACACTTATCAAAATAAATAGGTTTGATTTCATTTTGTGGCACTTTACTACCGGGGCATTTCCATTGCATAAAAATGCAGTGAAGCAGATATACAAACATAGGTGCAATTAGCTTTAGTCTACAAGTAAGAAAATGAAAACACCTTAATGGTTGTTACAGGTAACAGCACCTAAGTTCATAAATCAGCCTCAGTGTATTATTTGCAGGGACGCAAATGTAAGCACTGACATATACAAGTGACTATACAAGTGTATACACACACACACACACCATATATAGGTATGTTGGGGTCACAGTTTGATTTGCATCCTGTACTTTCTAAAAATACTGATAGCTAGCTATGTTTCCTACTTCTCACAGATGACTGAAATCTAATTTCCCCATTTTGGTGACCATCCTCCTAGCAGTCATGTAAACACCCAGAGAAAAACTGGTTAAGATTATTTTTTTTTTTATTGTTTCATACCATAAAATCTGGTTTCCACCTCAACATTCCTTGGTGGATTTGGCAGCAGAGTTTTCCAGTTTGTCTTCGTTTTAGGTAATGGGAGTGCTGCTGGCTTTTCTACAGGCTTGTTCTAAAATTCCACAAAAAAAATAAACACTTTATGCAATACTCACACAAACACCATTTCCCCGCCCAAGACACATGATCGGGGAATATCTTAATACAGTGAGTGGGTTACTCACTGCACAAATAATTCTAGTAGGAAATCATCATTTATGCGGTCATGAATTTTATCAAATGTTACCTTTGTTCAATACAAGCATGGCCTTATGCACTTCTATACTTTCATCAGCAGAGGGAGCTAATGTCATAGCATCAGTGGAAACCTATAGCACAAAACTTGCAAATTGCTCCCTAATCATTTGATTTTGCTTTTACATTTTATAAAGCACTCAACCTGTATGAAGAGTGATGAGTGAATATGTACCATTTCACTGAAAAAATTGAGAAACGGAAACTTTTTTTGCAGCCATTGGGGTCTAAGGGCGTCTTTTTTTTTTTTTTTGCCAAACCCTGGTGATAGATTTTGCTCATCCCTATTTATAAATTATAAGGCAGCATACATTTTTAACTCATGAAAGAACAATAACTGTTAAAGGCAATACCGGACACGTTGTTATGTGAATCCTCAGTTCTGTTCCTCGAACCTTGTGCTCAGAATTAAAAGGACAGAAGACAAAGTCCATGACTGTAGCTTGCTAATTTAAAAAAAGAAAAAAAAGTATATTTTAGTATATAGCCATACAAACATGCTTTAAACACACACAAGTTACATGTATAATGAAGGACAAAAACAAGCCAAGGAATGCAGTACTGGTCCGATCTTACACCATATACTGCAGTTCAACTTTCCCTCATGATAATCAGCCACTTTCCTGTGCTGTAAACTTCAGCGCTGATAAACCACAGGGCTTCAAAAGCCAATTTACAAAGGTACAGTTATGGGATCTGTTATCCAGAAAGCGCTGAATTACAGAAAGGCCATCTCCCATAAGCTCCATTTTAATCAAATAACTCACATTTTTAAAACCGATTTCCTTTTTCTCTGTAATAAAACAATGCCTTGTACTTGATCTTAAAGGAGGAGGAAAGCCTTAGTCACTTGGGGGTGCCAAAATGTTAGGCACCCCCAAGTGACTTAAATCGCCTACCTTTTACCCCGGGCTGGTGCCCCTGTTAGGAGAGAACAGCATCAGCCCGGGGTACCTGCAGTGATTCCTCCTTCCCGCTTTGCTCGCGCGCGCATGCGCAGTAGAGTGAACAGTGGAACTTTAACAGAGAAGTCGGCTTTTCACTCTACTGCGCATGCGCCTGTCGGTTAGTCGTTGCAAAACGAAGCCGGAAGGAGGAAGCGCATCGCTACAGGTACCCCGGGCTGGTGCTGTTTTATCCTAACAGGGGCACCAGCCCGGGGTAAAAGGTAAGCGATTAAAGTCACTTGGGGGTGCCTAACATTTTGGCACCCCAAAGTGACTTAGCCTTTCCTTGTCCTTTAACCATGATATAATCAATCTTATGGGAGGCAAAACAATCTTATTGGGGTTATTTTAACTCCACCCTCATCCGGAAAACACCAGGCCCGAGCATTCTCTTTAACAGGTCCCCATACCATACTTCCATCTAAAGGAGCGCCTTGCACTTTGGTGTTCATTCTCCTTCCTGTTCCAAACTTGCATGCAACTGCACCTGTTGATGTGAGGGGGGGGGGGGGGGGGAGTAAGTGATGCCAACCTGCTTTTGATTTGACATCAAAGAGAAGCAATTGTGTTGTTTTGATTTATCAATCCCTCGCTACCACAAAAGCTGGAATTATGGGGGAAACAATGCACTGTAGATAAAAACAGACTCCCAAATACTGACTCTAATCATGATAAGTCTGACATGCAGGGATTAGAGGGTAAATTGCTTACTCTCCGTTGCTTCTAAGAGTGTAAAGTTTCAAGTTTATATTCCAAGCTTCCACTAATACAGTCATATTTACCTTGCCTCACCTATGATCTTCAGACATGCTTAAAGGAGACATATTGGATAAATGGGAAAAACGCTTATTTTGTAGGCAATTGTGAATAATATACGGTGCTGGTTTCACTTTGTGCTAAAAATTAATCCTATCTGTAAAAATGGCCCCTTTATTGGAGCTCCCTATAGATCCTATCAGTTCTCCGTCCAGTGTGAAATGAAGAGTGGGCGTGTCCTAACGGTCCCTGCCATAAGCACAGTAGGAGGGGGAGAGCCAATCACAGCCCTGCACTCACACAAGCACAGACAGGCTTCAGTTCCCTATCAGGTCAGCCTAGCTGCTGATTGGTTCCTATCCTACAGTGCAGGGTACTGAGTGCCGCCGGCTCCCCAGCTCATCCAGAGAATTCAGCCAGCAGGAAGTGGCACAGATGGGCGGGGCTAGTGGGGTTTGGGGGAATTTCTCAATAAATCAGTCATAAACACAATTTTTTAAAGCACAATCCTTCTATATCTAGGAGTATAATTCACTTGTACATTCATAATTTTTATAGGATATGTCTCCTAAGCTTGCACTTCATGCCTGCCCGTGCTTGTAAATCACATTCCTTTTCTCCTTAAGGGTAACAGTAGACAGAATATTTGCCACCCCTGCTTAACCTCCTCTAGTGCAGCCAAAACATTTTTTTTAACTGAACATTATAACAGAGATTTCAATGCCAGTGGCAGCATCTAAAACACCAGCATAACATTTATGTTGTTGCAAAGACTGAGCAACATGTAAAAACAGAGCCAGCAAGCTGTATCCCTCCAACTCTTGATAGAATGCCAATATATAAAGCTTAGGCTATAGAAGTCACAGACCTACTGACTGGCTATTGCCTGTTTCTCCTGCAACCTGCTCCTGTGTAGCCAGTCAGACTTTAGATCAGGGGCTACATCCCTGTTCTGCTCCTAATGCTTCTAGCAAATAAAACCATTAATAAACATGAAATGCGAGGGCTGGAGTTAAAGAAGAGTTAAACAAAAGGGGACCCGGGTGTTTCTGGGGGGCTGGAATAGACCTGCGCACGGCTAATCTGATTATTTACCACAGGAACCAAAAACTTGCAGTTTCAGTTTTGACCTGCTTAAAGCAAGACATTTCTTTAGATACTTCTTAATTAAAATACAGGTAAGCCATGACTGAGGCGGGCTCCTCTTCCTCAACCCCCTACTGACTTGAGGTACTTTTGTACCTCACCGCCATCTTGTTCCAGCTATCCATACAAGTTTTCCCCTCAGCTAATTCTACGCAGGTTGGAAACCTCCAGCAATGGTTGAAGTTTTCTTTTTTTCTTTGTTAAAAAGGAGCGAGGTAGAAGATAAACAATTGAGGCAATGGAGATTGACCAATAAATTGGGCTTTATCCCTTAACACATCCGCAAAATGTACTTTCAACACAAGCCCCAGACACTAAACAAGAAGGTACACTTCCACTTGAAAATAATAATAACACATATGATAGGGGAAGGATATTACATGACTTGCGCGCAGTAATACGGTGAGACGCACACTGGCCGTTCTGAGGGGGCCGGGAAATGATTGGCAAAAGCGAATATACCAATGTCTCCCTCCTCAGTGTCAAGTGCCGCTCCCTCTGCCCCTCGCACCTCAGTATCGCAAACCAACACCTGCTGCTACTGCCGCACCGATATCTCCGCGCTGCTCCTAAATGTCTTTCACTCTTAAATAGCGCCACCCCCACCAAAATTCTCAGTCGCCCCGCCCTCTTTTTTTTATCCCCCGCTTAGCAATAGCCCTGACCTTCGCGTTGCCGCTACCGCCTGTGGCCTAGGTGCTTGGGTGGAAAGCAACCATGTGACTTTATTGGCGGTAGAGACTTTCTGCTTATTGATAAATATGCGTATTTCTCACCGGTAATTAATCTCTTCTGTGTGAGTAATATGGGCATCAGGTTAATGCGAAGGGACTGTGCCTCGTTGTCCTAGCAGGAAGGTGAAAAATCACAAATGAGACATGATGTCTCAAGCCTACCTTCCTCATCTGGTTACTCCCTGGGAGTTTTTTGTCAACCAAGGACAGGGGTACAGAGAGTTCCAGTTCAGCAAAAGCTTGATGTTCTACATCAGTGATCCCCAACCAGTGGCTCAGGGGCAACATGTTGCTCCCCAACCCCTTGGATGTTGCTCTCAGTGCCCCCAAACCAGGGAGTTATTTTTGAATTCCTGACTTGGGGGCAAGTTTTGGTTGAATAAAAACAAGATTTCCTACCAAATAAAGCCCCTGTAAGATGATAGTGAGCATAGAGGCTACCTAATAGCCAATCTTAGCCCTTATTTGGCACCTCCATGAACTTTTATGATGCTTGTGTTGCTCTCCAAGTCTTTTTACATTTGACTGTGGCTCACCAGTAAGAAAGGTTGGGGACCCCTGTTCTACATGTTGAATATGAACATTGGGGTCACCTATAGAAAGCTAAGCTGGCATTAATTAGATGTCTCCCAGAATATGCAGATGATGAGTGGTAACCTACAAAAATCAGTGAGGTACAACAACCACAGAGAACACAGGCCATGCACTGATTATCTTTGAGAGGGGCCTTTCCACCCAGCACAAAATTCACACATTACATGTGTAACAGGCAAGCATTGACTGGAATCAAATAGGCCCTGGCATTTCAAGTACATAAACAGCCCTACACCAGCTCAAAGAATAGTTAAAGCAGCCTCTGGCATTTGCCAGAATCTGCAGATTGCCAGTCCTGGGTAGCAGTTTTAGCCCTGCTCTTTTTATCTCATTGGTAGAGTATACAGCCACCTAGGGTTACAGGGGAAACATGAACATATAAATCACTGCTTTATTAGACATAACAACACGCAGAGTACCCAGTGGCCTGCAAGCACTACAGGTTTGTTAGGCACAATAACATGTTGCCTAATGAAAGAAAATGTAATTCTAAGCAACTTTCAAATATACATTCATTAAGTGGTTTTAACATCATTTGTAAATGTAACTGCAATGGAAAGCAGTATTTATCTTTCTCTTTTTGCATGGCTGTTTCTGTCTCTGGAAATAATGTAGCAGAAGTCAGATTTGAGGGCTCCTTCATTAATCTGTTGATCAGCTTTTTCAAAAGTCATAACCACCAGGGCAGCAAAATAGAAATGGAAGGAGATATTGCTCTTAAAGGAGAAGGAAAGTCAAAATCTATTAAGCACACTATTAAATAGTACTACTATTGCTGTGTAAAAACGCTATATTCCTGGCTTGTCTAATGAAAGACTTACAGAGATAAATATATTAGAACGTACATGCTTGTTTCAGTGAACGGCGCCGCCATCTTGTCCAGCGTGTCTGTATGGGCTGAAAAGCACAAGCCAGCTCCCCGCTCCTGTCACAAAGATTCTGCAGCTCCCCGCTCCTGCCACATGCCTGCAGCTTGGGATTAACTCTTTATTAGCCTTTTCTTCTCCTTTAATAGCATTTATATAAAGCAATCAATTTAAAACCACTGAAATTTTTTAATGAATGTAATGTGTATTGGAATGCAGGACTACATAGCTTTCAACTTTTTTTTAAGGGCTGTTAAGCTTTTGTTTGTGTGTTCCCATGTGAAGGCTTTGTGTGCTCCACCACTCAGGAAGGCAGGAGTTCACTCAGGGGTCCTCAACCTTTTTTACTTGTGAGCCACACTCAGATGTATAAAGTGTTGGTGAGCCACACAAGCATGAAAAAAATTATTTGGGGATGCCAAATAAGGTATGTGATTGGCTATTTGGTAGACCCATGTAGACTGCTGGCCCGCAGGAAGCTAAACTGGAGTTAACTTGTGTCTCTGTGCTTCCAAAACATGCATCAAAGCCAGAAAAGTAAAAATGTGCACCTACTTTGAAGCCACTGGGAGCAACATGTTGCTCACAAACCCCTGGCTGGGGATCACAGGGTTAACCAAAACCAATTTTCTCTATAAGCACTGTACCCATGAGAACACACTGAAAGAAAGTGCAGATAAAACAGTGTGTGCTCAACTTTGTGTTAAGTGTTTGCATGCACTTCTGTTGGTACAGTCTCAATAAACAAGACTAGTGTCAGTTAAAGGGGTATTTCTCCTTTAAACTGACTTTTATCTGAACATAGACAGGATATTTTCTTAAACATGGGCTTCTTTTGGGTGTTTGACACACATATATGCACACCTAAGTGCATAAACTGAAAGATTTTGAACTTAAACACACTTGCAAAAAAAAAGCATAAAAATGTGTATTTCACATTATGACAGATCAGCATGCATTTCAATAGATGGCCCTGTGCAGGAGCCCTAATACAAAGCATTGTGCAGAGAGGTGCAGCCCAACATCAGGTGTTCTGCATTCACTGTGAATGCAGATAACTGTGCCCTGCAGATAGTTCAACACAGTGGGTTTTTCTTATATCCATAAAGATATTTATTGATCTATATTCTTTTATAAATGTATTTTTTTCCTAATTGACAACATAGGGAGGAATTATTTAGAATGTTACTTCTGAAGTAACACCAACTGACCTACTTTGTAGCTTTGTATACAGCTCTGCCTACACTGATTAGCAGTACGGGCACCAAGTTCTAGAATGTAAGGGGAAAATGTCTTGGACTGGTGGAACTATACATGCATGCCATGACCTGCTCTAGATAACTGAATCTGAAAAAGGTGGTCATACACAGGACCAGTAAAAGCAGAGTCAGCAGCTTATCGGCCAGTGCATGGGGCCCTCAGATGAGCCTGCCTGAACAATATCTTGCTGAAAATCAGCCAGAGGTCGGGCAGGTTTAAATATCCCATCATGGCAATGAGTGCTTAAGCATGTTGATGCAGTCCTCATCCTGACAGCCTGTATCCTGTCAATCCGATATCACCTTGCCAGTCAAATGAATCTTCACGTGTATGGTCACCTTAACTTATATCTTACGTTGCTACAGGAAAGAACACCAGACCAGTATAAACAAACTGAATATATAAAACATTTATTGGTTAAAAAAGTTCAAGTAAATATGTATCATTAGTGATATAAAAACAATGCTTTATGTTAAAAACAAGGCTATTAAAAAAAGTTGGTATAAAGTATAAAATAGCAGCTTAACATTTTAAAAATCCACGTGTCAGACAAGTCATTAACAGGTCCAGAGGAGTCCTAAAAAAAAAAAAAAAAAGTAGATAAATATTCAGTTTTGAAAGACTGACCATACCGAACAGTGACAGTAATTACTCATATGTATATGGATTTAGAGTTCAGGATAATAAATAAAATCCCTCTGGTCAGTGTCCTCAAGCACAACAAGGAGAAACTATAAGGAGGGGGGGGAAGGAATTTCAATCTCACTCCACAGAGACTTTATATATTTTTTATTTAACAAGCAGAGTACATTCTTAGCACACAAATCCTATATTTTAGACATCTTCTGCACATTTCCTCTTTTGAAAAGTAGCGTTATAATACAGACAACAGTTTCAGCTTCTGGCAACCCACCTGCTTAAAATATGCACACAACATACAATAGCTTGGTAGATACTAAGGTTTGTTTACAAGGTTGTACCTTTAATATAGGGCTGCAGTATGGGTTGCCCATTTTGTGCCTTTAGCACCTAACTGGTAACGGTTTCTATAAAATCCAAAATCAGTTTCCAGGTATTGCTAGCAGTCAAAGTAAAATGTGATGGATATGGTTGAACGTGATGGACGTATGTCTTTTTTCAACCCAACTTACTTACTATGTATCTAGTAATCTGAATAACAGTAGCAATTGCAGAGCAGTACTAACTTTACCACTATACATCTTTTGTACCCCACAGGAGAGTAAAGTTCTACCCTACAGGAGAGAGGACACTTGACCAGTGAGCTGCTGGAATTGGTGGTAACAGGACAGCAAGGGAAGTACTAAGAACTAAGTTTCCACCAGTCTGGTCTTTTCTTCAGATATCTGACTTTTTTGCTGTTCAGATTTGCTACATAAATGGTCAGAAAAGTAATGGAGTTTGCACAGTGCTCATTTTAATTTTCAAGTGCCCTGCCTCCTAGAGGGTGGAGGTCATATGTCTCTCATGCTCCCCTAGCAGGTAAAGAGCAAAGGATTTAAGCATATTTAAAAAGGGAACTCCATCCAAACACAACATAAGCTTTTTCAAGAGTAAACATAATTCAAACAACTTTTCAATATACATTTAAAAAGATACGCTGCCTTTTCATGCTTTTTAATGTAATATGAAATTAAATCTAAGCCTGGCCCCCCTGTTCTGCTGATCATTAAAAATCATGCAGAAAGATAATTATGCAGCTGGATTTCAGCATATAAAAATTGTATTTATTCATACTGTAATTTGTTTATTCAAAAAGTGATAGGTATTTTAGGGGTTTCTGGGTTCTGTAGGGCTCTAACAAATTTTGGTTTGAAAGCCGGAGTTACCCTTTAACAATCAGTATAGATCAAACCAGCACAGTTTTGACCTCACTTATACAATATTATACATATTATAAACCTGTATTGCCACCCTCTTATACCCCACCCATATCTCCTCACCTGTTTTTAATGTTTAGATTTACTTCCTAATCCGTGGCTGGTGTCCAAGGCTGTAAGGACAGACATACAAATGTTACAATTGCTCCTATGCAAATACTACAGCACATATCTCTGTCCAGCTACAGTAAAGCCTCCAGCAATGGTAGGCAGGAATGCTGTGTATTAAGTAGCAGTGGAAGGGCCACATCTTAAATATTTAATATAGATTTTAGTAAATCCACTTTAAAATGCTTGGAATTATGGACAATTGTTTCACCTTCCTGAGAGGCACATGGATTTTGGAACCAGAAGAGTATTGTAGTCAAGAGCATGAAATCATTTCATAAGGGGAATGCATCCATGCGCAACACTAGTAATATTCCATTCTGGTTGCAAATATTTTTGCTTCAATACTTGTGGTGATCAAAATGTGTGCTCTTGCCATCTTGGGTTTGCTACAGGATACATTAGAGCTCTGGGAACAAAAATATCTAAAACGTGGAATAATGAATTTATAAGATAAACCTGCTTTAATCTTCAAGGAAGGAATTGATTGGGGCTTTCATTTAACTAGGTTACAGGAAAAAAAAAATTTAGAATTAAAAGGGTCCCCTAAAATTGGTCAGGCCCCTAGGATAGCCAATAGTGTGGAGCCTGCTCGGATGTCACCGATGATATCCTTCCTCAGCCTAAAATGCCAACAATAATTTCACTCCTTAACCACCCTAAAGAAAACAGGACTCCCTGCTGGATCCATTTACATTACATAGCAGCCTAATGAGTTTCAATAAGGACACAAATGACGACACAGCTTGAAGTTACACATCTAACTGATTTATGTAATCGAATTTACTTAACACTACCTTGGCCACTCTTCCAAAGAGTCAACACCCAACTGTTCTGGAGCAGCAGATGACCCTCCTGCGAAAAAACAAATTCTCAATACTAACACAATAGCTAAAGAATTCAGACAGAATGAATGATATGCAGATATCCAAATTATTATAATATTTGGTAATTGTTTACAATAATGTAGTGCAGCTCTCTGCACCTCTATGTTTAGCCTTTTGATAATGTGACGTCCGAAAGTGGTGTGATGTACACCGGGAGCAATGCATAATTTTGTAGGCTTTATTTGAGTCGTATAAGAAATTTCTATTTGTGTGCATTTAATGACTTAAAGCAAACTGCCTTTGTATGAGAAACTAACTACTGCCTATTACTTCTTACAACTCTGCAGCATGGGAAGATAATGATAAAGCAGAGAAATATGATGCACATCATATACAGTAATTTTCCTATTTGAATCAGCTAAGAATATTAGAAGTGCCATTTAATAGCGCTGTAATGTTGTGGGACCACACAAGATGTATTTCAGACCACTGACTGATTTTCAGGTTAGATTGATCAGAAAGTGCTGGGTGTAAATTAGATTTTCTAGTACTACATCATTTAGCCAAACATTGGTTCTAGATTTTTCTTTTATTACCTGGTTGCCTGCACCATGGATTTGCATTTGCTGCTACAGGTTTGTACCCATTCACCAACTGCGTCTTTTGAGTAGGAAATTCTTTGTTTCTGATGGATTAAAGGGAGATCTGTTATTTGCAGCACATCACATTCATTAAAAAAAAATGTTTTTTTTTTTTTAATTTAAATGTTTCTGTTTCCAGCTCTGGATTATGGGAATCTCTCCCCATTATAGGCCCCATTTTAATCAAATAGAAAATGATTTCCTATTTCTCTGTAACAAATCGATACCTTGTACTTGATCGTAACTAAGATATACTAATATAATTAACTTTTATTGGAGGCAAAACAATCCTTTTGGGTTTAATGTAATTTTTTAGCAGACTTAAAGTACGGAAATCCAAATTACAGAAAGATCCTTTATCCCGAAAACCCAAGGTCCCAAGCATTCTGAATAACGGGTCTCATATCAGAGACCCGCTATCCAGAATGCTTGAAACAGTAAAATAAAATGTGTTAGAATAAACCACATCTGTAATGAACACATACTTCCAATGGCTACGAAATAATTCTTAATACCTTGGCCACTCATCTGAAGAATTAGCACCCCACTTTGGAGCGGCAGCTCCTCTTGACCCTCCTGTTAGAAAACAAATGTTATATAATTACATCACATTATTGCTTATTAGAAGTTGATTTAGAGAGATTAAGACTGCACAGAATACCAATTTCTATGTATGTGTGCAACAAATAGATAAATATGATATAAAATTGACAAAAAGCTTTTGGACCTCAAAATGCATGAGTTACTAGTGTCCTTCACACAGTCCTGTACTGAAATCCACATTTTTAAAAGAGCAATTTTTGTTTTTCAACATTACCTAAACATTAGGTAAGTCATTTCTCTCATAACAGTCATAATTCCATCAGCCACCTAACATGGGCTTTAATAAGCTGCAGCCATTTTTTTCAGCAGCCTAAAAAGGATAGGCACTTCATGTCTCTATGGGGCTACCACTGCTCTGTTTTGGGCTAGTAGTGTGGACCTCTGGAGAAATGGTACTGTACTTTAGCAAGTAGAGAAATATTCCAAACTGAAGATGCTGCCTTCCATTCACAAGGCATTTTGTCTGCAGATGGTGACTGATCCACTGCTGGATTTAGTTTTGGTTAGTAAGTTCTTCTTACAGGGCTCAATAAAATTGCAGGCACTGCTCAATACACATCCATGCCAGAATGGTAGAAAAAAAGCTCTCTAACATGAAAATAAAGATTAAATAGCAAAGGCACTAGCTGCCTTGCATGATGCTGTGTTAGCTGTTTTTGCATGAATAAAATCATGTATAATAAAACAGACAAGGCTGCCCCCACAGGTTTTATGAATTATTCCTAGTACACACTTTGTAATATAGCATTAAAAGCTATACCATGACAATTATGAAAGTATCCCTAATTTAAGGAGACTCCGCTTTGCATGACAATTAGGGTTCAGTAAATCCAGTTTATAAAAGCCGAGATTACAATGCATATTTTTAGCAGAGACCCGAGTGTCTAAACCAGGGCTCCCCAAGCTTTCTTACTCGTGAGCCACAGTCAAATGTAAAAAAACTTGGAGAGCAACACAAACATCATAAAAGTTCATGGAGGTGCCAAATAAGGGCTAAGATTGGCTATTAGGCAGCCTCTATGCACACTATCAGCTTACAGGGGGCTTTATTTGGTAGTAAATGTTGTTTCTATTCAACTAAAACTTGCCACCAAGTGAGGAATTCACAAATAACTACCTGGGTTGAGGGTAGTGCTGGGCGGTATACCGGTATAAACCGAACACCGTTTTTTTAAAAAAAAAAATGATATAAATTTTTAACATACCGGCATACCGGTGTGCGCGCCTCCTGGCAATTTTTCTTACTATTTCCGGGTTGCACGCGTGACGTCAGCGCGCACACTCTACAAAAGCGCCGTCGCTAGGACGCATCACTCAGAGTCGGATACCAATGTGAGCTGTCGGGGGTGCCTGCGGCTGCCTGGCCAGTAATTTATATTTATGTGAAGGGGATGGGGGGGTGTTTGGGGTGGGGTGGGGCGGTGTTTGGGGTTGGGGGTGTTTGGGGTGGCGGGGGGGGTCACCTAATCATGCATGGGGAAAAAAAAAATACCGTCAAATACCGTGATACCGATATAATTTTGAAAAATACCGTGATATAAATTTTTGGCCATACCGCCCAGCACTAGTTGAGGGTACTGAGAGCAACATGTTGCTCACAAGTCACTGGTCTAAACCATGAATCCGCAACCTTTTTTACTTATGAGCTACACACGGATTGTTTACACAAGCATCTTTTTGGAGATGCTAACTAAGGGCTGTGATTGGCACATGTGGACTGCTAGCCTGCAGGTAGCTCTGCTTGGAGTAAAACTCTGTGCTTCCAAAACTTGTACCTCCAAGACAGAAATGTAAAAATGGGTACCTACTCTGTGGCCACTGGGAGCAACATCAAAGTGGGTTGTGAGCAACATCAGCCACTGGTTGGTGGATCACTGGTCTAAACCCTTGCCTACACCATATATATTTCTGCCATTACCTGCTTGCCTGCACCATGGGTTTGCATTTATAGTCACAGGTTTGTAGCCATTCATTGTATGTTGCTTTGGATTGGCTGGTTCATTGGATCTGAAAAATTACATTTTACATTACAGCAGTAAGGATTACAAGTTGCTATTAAGATAAACAACACTCTTGAAATATTTTGTTACTTTAAAGCTTTTTTCATTTAAGAGCTTAGAAGGCAAACATACTTTTCTCATTTACATTCAATTTATTCATCCCTTATTTGCTTCAAACATCTTTCTCTATGCTTCAGGATTGTCCTAAAACATACCACCAGAACAGAAAAAAAAAAAAAAAGTATGGGGCAGTGACATAAAGGGTCAGATTGGGCAAGGATTTGGCAGGTAGGGCAGGCTTATAAGGCAGCTGCCATAGAGAGTGCAGAACAAGAAGGGTTTCAAAATAGGCAAATAGATTGCCAATAAATGTGTAATAGCAGCTTTTATGTTACTGGCTAGAGTGAAATACTGGCCACATGGCAACCCTACTTCAGATTATGAATATATGTGGTTATTTTAACATATATGCACCATAATTCAGCAGAGCGCCAATCTGTAAATGCAGATAGTCATAGTTATATGCACCCTGTAAGCTATGCCCTAATGTTACTGCCAGTGTCTCAAAAACCAGATGAAAAATATCAACTTAAGCAAATGTACTTGTGTCCATTATAACACAATATTGTAGCCACATTCTAAAAATTAGCTATATTACAAATTGCCTAGATGCGGATCCCCAAAGAGACCTGCAGCAATTCTATCTGCAGGGCAAAAAGCTAGTGATGTGTGGGGTGGATTAGGCCTGTTTTTTGCACCCTGCCCTGCAGGTAGTAATTGTCTGCATTACTACTGCCTATTACTACCATATAACATGTATAACCACATTACTATTATTACTATTATATCTACACCTACCTAAAAATATACCTATCACAATGTGTAGAACTAAAACTAAACATTTACACAACAGGATACCACTATAAAATACATCTATACCTACATCATAACATGTATAGACAAAAATAATGTACACCTGCATGTCAATCCCTATGGCATATCTTCTCTAAACTATATTTATACCCATGACAAATATGTATAGCTAAAAAGCAACATTTAAATACTATTATTCTTTAACTACCCATAATATTTATGGGTATAGATACAACATAACATATCTACACATATATTAAAAGCTAATGCATATTACCTAGAACAGCAACTGCATTTATTAGTATAACAACTATACCAATAAAAAATGCCCAAAATACTTATAGCTATAACCACAATATATACCATCCACAAAATCACATCTATAGCTCTAACAGAGCATAATATGTATATCTATAAAATCAAATCCTATAACATATACACCAACATTTTTACCAACAAAAGCCCAAATAAACTGTTGCTGTTTCAGAGGTAATCCAATAGCTTCACTATACAGTTTTAGATAAACACAGAATTGTTGTGGGAAAATGTTCCCACATACAGGAAATCACTTACCGTGGGTTATAGTTGCAATTACTAGACGTAAAAGGCTCCGGTTCTGGAGGGAACAAAATTACATAAAGATCTGAAAAATACTGTGCAACTGCAGCTAATAATTTAAATACTACATTACAATAAATTTTAACTGCACATATGAGTACAGGGTTGGCATGTATTAAATTATTTGGCTGTGGGTAAAATCCTAATAGTAATCAGTCTTCTAAAATGCCAACCGTGCTTTCTCCTTACCAGGCTGATTCTGCTTAACTTGCTTGACAGAGTTACTAAGCTGGACTTTAGGTCTGCGGTCGCTGCTTAGCTCAGTATAGGGCAAATATCTAAACAAATCAAAGAGAAGATAAAAAGCCAGCTAACTTAAGTTGGATCTTTCCCCCATATAGCCCCATAAAGGTACATAATATTGGACTGATCAGATCATTTTGCCCTAGGGCCAAATTGGTCGGGTAGGCTGTATGAGGGCTGTATGGCCACCTTTAAGAAGAATACTCTGGTCCAATAACCCATGGCAACCATTCAAAAATATGCTTTGACAGGCCTAGTACAGTTAGACTGTAAAACAGGTCTGTGGGACAACATCACACAATTACCCAATTTTTATAATTCTGTGTGCTCCCTCAGAGATCACCTGATAAGAAATAATGCAGCTCTAACTGTAATAGGACAAAGTGCAAGTAACACAAATCTCTGTCTATTCATTGGCTGATGCACCATAACATCTATGCGTGCCCTTGGATTGTTTGTGTGCCCAGTGAATCGTTCCATCCAGGAGACATCCCTTAGTACTTAAATTTTCTATTTAAAATTGTCCAATGGCAGATACCACTAGTAAAATATATATATATATATATATATATATATATATATTATATATATATATATATATATATATATATAAATAAATGGAGAGACCGCCGGCACTCACGAGAAAAGTGTTGAAATTGCCTGGGTCAAAGTTGCAAAAACATTTGTGAGGAAACCATAAATACTGTGAATTTTTCACCTCTTTGTTTGATTTTCCCGCCATTCACAGTATTTATGGTTTCCTCACAAATGTTTTTGCAAAAAGTTCACATTTTGGCAACAAAATAAAAAATTTTTTGTTCTTCATAAGTCCTGCGAGTGCGGCTTTCGTATATATATATATATATATATATATATATATATATTTTTTTTTTTTTTTTTTTTAAATGGTTTATCTATATGAAGTAGCATTTTACATATGGGCTGTTTTATGCAATGTATTTGTACAGACACCTGCCATTTTCAGGGGTAGTTTTCCTTTAACAGGTACCTACCCATGTTCTTCAGACCTATTATAAGGCTGAGCAGGAGCAAACTCATTTAATATAAAAGGCTTAGGCTTTGACACGGGATCCTCATCTGCAAAATAGAAATACCATAAATAGGTCTGGCTGCATTACCAGTTGATCTTTTAATTACAGGAGAAATAAATTATCCAATAGCTGACTGATATATTAGAACACCCAATATAGAAAAATAATTTCCAAACAGAAAATAACTGAAGTAATTAAATTTTGTGATTTTTCAGTTTAGGGTTTTAATTCTGCAGTTCTCAAGCCAACAAACTGAGCCAGATTTGTACCATCAACATAAATTCTGTTATTTGAAAGGTTTTTTTGAAAGATGCCCCTTTCTTGATTTAAACACCGATAGGCTACATGGCCTGCCAATTATTTTTGTGGTAAATTCTCATATTTTATGAGAATAAGTGTAGTCAGATTACTGAAGGAAATCCTAGCCCATACAATAATACAGAAAAATACAAGCTTACTTTAGTGCATCTGAGCCTACCGCAGATGTACAGATAAAAGACAAAACCAAATATTACAAAATACACTAAACCACAAACACCACCAAATAATCTTAGTGGCAGGAAGACAATAAGGATAATGCAACTAACGCTCTAAACAAATCCACAGAACCTTCTAACTACAGTTGGTGGTACATGCTTGGTCAATAGGGGTACTATGAAGAAAAAGTTATGCTAATGTAAAAAACAGACAGACATTCATAATTCTACAGACTGAAAGGAACTCATGATACCGACTTGCAGGAACCATTACCCAACCTCTTTAGATCAAAGTCATTCAACCCCTCCCTTACATTTCCTCATTAAAGATTCTGTAAATTGAGGTCACTCTGAAGCAGAGTGCTCCAAACTGGACATTAAATTACTCTGTAAACCTCAGGTGGTTGGGAAATGGCTCCTAAGGGGAACTGTATTTATTAAATGGGAAACTCTAATTTGCACCCATTGATAAATACACTTCTAAAAATTCCATAGGAATAAATAAGCAGGTACTTCTTTCTGTGGTAAACTCTAATCTCACATTTTGATAAATCTGCCCCTAAGAGTTAGAGATAGACTATCATGGTTTCCTTTTAATCGGAGATTCATTTTAGGATATAAAGTTCATATGGATAAGCACTTTTTATTCAGCATACTTGTGTATGCAAAGTTTTGGCCACATTAGGGCTTTTATCAAGAACAGAATACAACTGAAAATGTGACTGTTCATATACTATAAACTCTCCCCTCAGAAATGCTGCCAATATGACATCAAAGCCAGCAGTGTGGAAATGGATTATTGATAATGTGATATAAAAGGGCCTTCTGTCGAATTTATACTATTGTTAAGTTGTATTCTATATAAAAACTACTTAAGTTTGAAAATCAGTTTTATATACTGCATACAGGGACAGTGATGTCATTTTAAGCCACCCATTGTTTAGAAAATACAGTGCATTCTATAAGTGTTTTATTGTCAATGTGTAAAATATTTTAGATAGTGAAGCTGACATAAAAGTATACAGATATAAGACAGCATTGAATTTCTAGATGTCAAGGTGTAGAAGGAAGGAGATAAACTGCAAACTTGTATTCAAGTGAAGCCGACTGGAACACTATTTTGTACAACCAACCACCAAAGCCACTTGCTAGAATCATTTCCAAAATCACAGATAGTAAGGGTGGTTTGCACAGATATTGACATGCCCAAGAGGAAGGATGATTGACGAGTATGACATTTTTGGAAAGGCAATATCCTGTAAAATTGATACATGATACTAAAAGGTGGGCCCTGAGCTTAGATCAGGAAGAGGCGTAATCTGAACAGGAAATTATCTTAAAAAAATAAAGATTGTTGTGATGACATGTATTAAATTAGCAGATATGGGGCAGAAGCAAAACACATGCAAAAGGGTGTTTTGAAGCATTGGTCTATACCAGCGGTTCTCAACCTGTGGGTCGGGACCCCTTGTGGGGTCGAACGACCCTTTCACAGGGGTCGCCTAAGACCAATGGAAAAAACATATTGGGCTTAGGAATAATTTTATGGTTGGGGGTCACCACAACACGAGGAACTGAATTAAAGGGTCGTGGCATTAGGAAGGTTGAGAACCACTGGTCTATACTGTCTAGTGATGACAATTTATTTAAAGAATTGCCCCAAAAGCCAAGATTTAGTTATAGTTATATAGAGGGAGAAGTTTAAAGGAGGGTTTGAGCCCCTCTGACCCTTTGGATAAAAATGCAAAAAGCCAGGTTATGTAATATGCAGCACTCTAATCCAGGGTATGGCCAGATATAAGAGAGGCATATTGGATTTTATGACTGTGTGGCACCTTGAGGGTTAAGTGGCCAAGCTTTTAGTTTACCTAAATAGTTTTCACCTAAGATTTTCTAGACAAAGAAAAAAGGCAATTAGACACAATTGCATTGGTTTTAAGTATTTTTTATTGCTATAAATTATGTTACAATTTAAGTGCAATGCATTTTTCATTATTTGTAACAGATGTTGCCTTATGATACATTGTGTATCTATCAATTCTGGAACTAAGTGTGCAATTTGTATGAACTTACATGTTTTTTTTTCGTTTGGACTATTTCAAATGGACTTTTTTCATTTATGAATATTCGCTTACTCAACGGTGACATCAAGTGGTGAGAATGTAAACTTTCTATTCTTACATTAAATGGGTTTTTAATTATAGATACACTTATTTAAATCATATTTTCAATTTGGTTTAATTAAAAAAATAGATCATTTTCAAAATAGCTACCTCTGAAGGTCATTCTGCATAGATCTCTAGGCCTATTCTCTGCCCATGATAGGTGGTTCACCCACCTGTATAAGCTCCTGTCCATGTCATTCTCACCTTACAAGTGGAGTAAGGAGTTGCGTGAAGAACAGGCATAGATACTGCACATGCTCAATTCATTTGCATATCTGATCTGATTGGCTGAATCATGCCAGCCAATTGGACCAATGAAAGGGCGTGCACAGTAGTAAGAATTGCCTGCCTCTCCCTGCAATATGAGACCCCTGGCTGGCACAGCAACAAGACTTATTTAAGCAGCAGGTAGCTATTGGGCCTTCATTGAACTGCCACAAAATGGACTATATTTCTATTAGGGATTAACCCAATTCCAGACAGAGAGAACACATTTCATTGCTGAAAAAACACAGAAGATATAAGGAGATCTTACCAGTTTCCCAGACTTCTTCACAAGGGGGGCATTGCCATGTTGACTTCTCCGCCACCATGTTTGAAAAGTCAGCTTTGCGATGTAAAAATACACATTAACAAGTTAGATATATTCCTTATTACAAGAAATCTGTCATGCAATCATAGAGGAGCTACATTATACGTAGTGCATATCAAACTGTACAGAAAATATTTTATTTTAAAGGGTCAAAAGAAAATTAAATTAGTCTGGTACGATTGGTTACACAGAAAAACCACCCTGGCACAAACTTATAGTATTGTGATTTGCAATGTATTTGAGTATCCTATACCTTATTACCCATTCCATTTATTGTTTCAAGAATAACATTTTAAATAGTCGAATTAATGATTTGCAGTGTAATTTAGTGATAAATACAACTCAATTATTTTGCTGGGTATCAAGCCTTTCTGCTTTTGAATTGTCCAACTTTTTTTCCCTAGCAGTTCAGTCCCAATGTGGGAGGAACCCAGTTCAAGGTAAACAATAACCTAGCTATGGACTGAAAAGTGCTTCAGAAGGTAGACTTTACCAGTCAAAGGCTCCATAGCCACTCTGTATTCACAGCTGGCCATGTGCAGATCAAGCTCCTGTTTCGGGACTCTGTGGCGAGCATTGTACGGACAAGTTGCTAGCTCTTTAGCCGCTGCACGATTATTCTGGAATAAAAAAAAAAGTTTTGTAATGTGCACATTTTAACAAACGAGAAGGAAAAACAAATGAGGAGGAAAAACAAATGAGGGAGGGAATCATTACAATCCAAAAACCTTGCTAAAAACATAGTTGTTAATGCTTTTTCACAGATGTACACACTTCTAGGCAAATGCCAACCGGCCTCCCTAACTCCAATCTCTCCCCCTAAAGTCTGTATTAAATACTGCTGCCAGAATTCTCCTCTTCTCATCCAGGAGAGTTCAGGCCCTTCCCCTGCTAAAGGCCTTATCGTGGCTTCCTATTAAAGAATATCTTACAAACTCCTTCTCTTAACCTTCAAAGCCCTCCATTCCTCTGCTCCTCACTACATCTTTTCCCTTGTGTCTCCATACGTTCCTGGCCGACTCCTTCGTTCCTCGCAGAGCAATAGTTTGGTTGCGCCCCACTACTACTGCTGTTTCCCGCCTTAAACCTTTCTGCCTTGCTGCCCCTTACATTTGGAATTCCCTCCCTGATTTCCTCTGGAGAGAATCCTCCCTCAGTCTTTTTAAAACTAAAGTTAAAGACTACCTTTTGGAGCACTCACCCAGCACCTGATCTGGGAATCAGCACTTATATTGTAGTGTCACCCACTGTGACCTACAGCACTTATACTGCATTTGTCTATTTGTGTCTATAAGTTACCCTCCCATATAGATTGTAAGCTCTACGGGGCAGGGACCTCCATCCTCTTGTGTCTTTGACTCTTAACTTATTGCAACTGTATTTATCTTGTATCTACCTGTATTTATTGTTGTACTTTGTATTTATCTATTATTATCTTAATAATCCCTTTTGTATTAATGTATTCTTCTGTACAGTACTGCGTACATTAGTAGCGCTTTATAAATAAAGATATACATACATATACATACATACAAGATTATTTTGCCCCTTGCCCATGTTGTTACTGCTGCAAGGACAAAATGCTTGAATTTGCCACTGCCCTTAGGCCTATGGCTAATATATAATTTAAACCAGGGGTGGGCAAACTACGGCCCATGGGCCACGTTTGGCCCGTTGGTCTTTTTAATCCGGCCTGCCGAGGATTGGTGTGTCTGGCTTTTCCTAACAGAGACTGCAGTGCCAGATTGCTACTCATGCCTTCAGAAAAGTTAACAGCAAGCCTTACGCTTCTGTCTTTCAGAAAATCCTGACTCCGCAAGAGACTTGGTGTCAAGACTGAATGTAAGCAGCCCGGCCTGTCTGTCAAATTTTAAAAGTCAATGTGGCCCCTGAGCCTAAAAGTTTGCCCACCCCTGATTTAAACTTTGCTACTAAGCAGCAATGAAAATGCTAGAGAGGCCAAAGCCCTAAAAGCTCGACACAGCAAACCAATTTCATAACCTAGGCCAGTGATCCCCAACCAGTGGCTAGTGGGCAACATGTGGCCCCAAAGCAGGTGCTTATTATTGAATTCCTGGCTTGGTGGCAAGTTTTAGTTGCATAGAAACAAGACTTACTACCAAACAAGATCTCCTGTAAGCTGATAGTGTGTATAGAAGCTACCAAATAGCCAATCACAGCCCTTATTTGGCACCTCCATGAACTTTTATGGTGCTTGTGTTGCTCCCCAATTCTTTTTACATTTGACCGTGGTTCACAAGTAAAAGGTTGGGGACCCCTGACATAGACCAAAAATAAATAAATAATACAGGTATGGGACCTGTTATCCAGAATGCTTGGGACCTGGGTTTTTTGGATAAGGGATCTTTCCATCATTTGGATCTCCATAACTTAAGTCTGCCAACAATAATTTAAATATTGAATAAACCCAATAGGCTTGTTCTGCCACCAATAAGGATTGATTATATCTTAGTTAGGATCAAGTACAAGGTGCTGTTTTATTATTACAGAGAAAAGGGAATCATTTAACCATTAAATAAACCCATTAGGGCTGTTCTGCCCCCAATAAGGGGTAATTATATCTTAGTTGGGATCAAGTACAAGGTGCTGTTTTATTATTACAGATAAAAAGGAAATCATTTTTAAAAATTAGAATTATTTGCTTATAATGGAGTCTATGGAAGATGGACTGTCCGTAATTCAGAACTTTCTGGATAACAGATTTCCGGATAAGGGATCCTATACCTAAAGCCGTTCTATGGAAACTTCCAGCCAAACACAATTCTTACCTCTCTGCATTTAACAAGGTGATAGGGAAACCTGCTGGGCCGAATCAAATGATTTTTGTCATATGGGCATTGCATACGATCATCAGATTCCATATTGCCTGGGGAAAACCGGATATATATATATATATATATATATTATTAAACAACGAGAAACTGCTGTACATTAAGGAACACTTGTTACACCGGGAGGCTCCGTTGCTTCCCGCACCCCAGAGACAGTATAAACCGTGTAACGGAGGCGGCTCCTACAGCCCCAATACATTACATACAGACACAAGGACAAGGAACCGAGTCTGCTATACAGCAACCCTAGGGCTCAAACATGTTACATACAGGCCAAAAGTCCCGATTTTCTTAATGCAGCAAAATCCGAAGCGCTATTTCCACGTCCCGCAAAGCTGATTGAAAGCGTTCGGCTCAGCCCTTTAATCCCGCAGCAGCCCGATCTCGCGAGATTACGCACACACTGCGCGATATTAGCACAGGCGCCAGAGCTCAGTACATAAGTACATCAGTGGCGCTAGCAGCGCTGGCATTTGGCGGGGATGCAATTAAAAGAGGCTTATTTGCCGTGCCCGCTGTATGGGTGCTGGCAATTGCGCTACAGCTGCCGTGTCTCTCTGCCCAGTCTATTGCTAGCAGTAATGTATTTCTGTGTTTGTGCCAGGGAAGAAAGCGAAAAGAACATTTTTGTTTGTGAATGGTTACCATAAAACAGAGTCTCGCAACATTACTACTAAATTTTTATTTATTTTTTTGACTTAGGGGCAGATTTACTAATCCTCAAACGGACCGAAAGCGTCCGAACGCGTTTTTTTTGTAATGATCGGTATTTTTGCAACTTTTTCGTCACCGTTACGACTTTATCGTATATTTTCCACGACTTTTTCGTCACCGTCGCGGAAAAATCGGATTGATTTTTCCGCCGTTTACAATTGCTTAATACGAAAAAATCGCGACGGCGACAGAAAAGTTGCGCAAATACGATAAAAGTCGTGACGGCGACGAAAAAATCACGCAAAATACGAAAAAACGGGATTCGTATTCGTGGATTAGTAAATGTGCCCCTTAGAGTTTGGACTTGTGCCAGGGAACGCAAAAAAAATCCTTTTTACTGGTTGCCAGTCATTGGCTGACGTTGAAACAGCCCCTTCTACCAATTGCTCATTACTACTCTTGCTCTAATCAAAATTTAGTAGTTAAAAATTCCTCTATATTACATATCCATTGGAAACTACAGTAACCCCCCTACTCCTAATTAGACTGAAAGTTTTTATATAAACAAGGGCCATATTTGTCATAATTATGGGGCACATTTATCAAAGGATGATGACGATGATTGCGAAAAATTCATATTTTTGTTTAGAACTTTTAGTACTGTTAACGATAATATCGTTAAAAAGTACGACTTTTTCATGATACATTCACTCGTTATTCCACGAAAAAGTCATACAACGAAAATTTCAGAATTCAGTCAAGCTTTGGTATCGTGACTATCTTTTGGCCAGGTTGGAGCTGTCATTGAGTCCTATGGAAGGCTTTTTAAAAGTCAGAAGTTTCAAAGTCAGAAAGTTTTTGCGCCGTTTACAATCATTCGAATACAGAAATTTTGTAACTATCAGATTGCAACCACAATATTTTCCTACGACACGAATTTTCACGCAATTTACGCACAAACAGTACGAATTTTTCCAATTTTACGAAAATTTGTACTTTAATGAATGGGCCCCTTAGAGACAAAGCAAGGGGGTGGGGCAAATTTGGGAGTATGCAATATCTTATATTGACCAAAAGTGATCTTGAATATTTTGGATTTCCTTTACTTGGCATTACAGAGTCCCTGTCTCTTATGTGAAAATGACCTTGCCAGGAGACCAGCCTGCCATCTTGCCTCTCATTGTTCCGCAGTGCTTAGGCTCTTTTTTTTAAGGTGCCATTGGAGGGTCTCAGTGGTTTTTGTGAAAATAAAGGCAAGATATTTCACTTTTCAGGGCCAAAACAGTGGCTTAGGAGAAGACAAATGACTGAAATGAACCAAAAATAATCTTACATTTTTAGGCTCTTTTGGACACTATACCAAACTAGGATCCAGATTCTACATCTTTGCTTTGTTGATTGGTTAGCATGCTAGTGTGGGCAGTGACTGAATGCACTAAGGTTTCACCAGCCTTCCAGTTCTTTGCAAAGAGTTCATGGTAGGATGCAACTTAATATGGGCTGTGCTTGAGTATTAATAGGTGATTATATAAATGATTACAAAGCAATTTAAAGATTAATGCAATGCTGTTTAATTTAAAGGCACTCTGATTCAAATTAGTTAAAACTGAAAACACCTAAGCTGAACTGTAACAAACTTTCAGTTTGGGATTCAGTTGTCTTAAACAAGAACAACACATTGCCTAAAGAAGTAATTAAAGACAAGAAAGGTACTTCACTTAATCCACCCATCTTTTTACATTACAGCAGTATCATATGGGTATTACACATTACCACACCATATACCAGGATATAGCTTGCCAGGAGCTCTCTGTGTTGGCTCAAATGACTGTGAATATATATATATGTATCCAGTGGAGAATGTTGTGGTAGTGTAAAGGTTCGTGAAAGGTTCATACTGGAGTCTCTCTTGGCAATATATTTGCCAAATGTACATCAAAGCATACTTTAGCTAGAGGAGTGGGCTGGATTTTGGGAAGAGCAATCCATTACACTCTTGTTGATTGTTTTCTACAGAATAATAAATTACCTTTATCTTTCTATGTCACAACGTGGCTTTCATCTTTCCGTCTTTTGCTTATGTCTAGGGTCACCACCCAGCTGGTATTTAACCGGCCTAGCCTGGCAATATAGCTGACAGTAAATTTGTAAGGTTGGCAACCCTACCTATAATCCCTCCCTTCCTTGACTCCCTCCACAGCAAATCACTCCCTTTTATATAGAGGCCAGTTTCTGCCCCACCCATTTCCACTGCCTAGCCCAGGGGTAGGGAACCTATGGCTCGGGAGCCAGATGTGGCTCTTTTGTTGCTACATCTGGCTCGCTGCCAAATCTTTAATAAAAAAAATAACGGGGGCGTGGCCTGTGCTCGGCGGATAAAAGACGTGTTCTAAGCCTTAGAACACGTCTTCTATCCGCCGAGCGCAGGCCACGCCCTCCTCCACATCGCATCTGGCATCCTTGGCACCCACCGTACCTTGCCCCTGCGCTCGGCGGATAGAAGACGTGTTCTAAGCCTTAGAACACGTCTTTTATCCGCCAAGCGCAGGCCACACCCTCCTCTGCATCGCATCTGCATCCGGAATCCTTGGGACCCACCCTACCTTGCCCCGCAGCATCCACGGCCAAACATATTGTATGGCTCTCACAGAATTACATTTTAAAATATGTGGTGTTTATGGCTCTCTCAGCCAAAAAGGTTCCTGACCCCTGGCCTGGCCTGTCCATTTCCCCGCCCCCCAGGGGATGTCACTGCCTGCCCCACCCAACCTAAAGGTTAGTAATAAAAGAAAAAAAAAAGTGTCAATTCTACTCATGTCTCACAAAGTGTTTTTTTTTTTGCAGAAAACTGCTGATGAAAAAATAACAATTTTGTCTAGAAAACTGAAATCTTCCCCATGTGTGCAGTGACAGGCAGATGCTATTCCTCTCACTGCCTACGCACATGGCAGAAACAGGCCATATAGGTATTTTCTTTGCTAGCGGGGAAACCCTGGGTGTAACATTAGCTTTACATACAGGTATAAGATCTGTTGTCCAGAATGCTTAGACCAGAGGTATACTGGGTAAGGTGTATTTCCATAATATGGAGCACTACTGAAATATAGTGAAACATTTAAAATAATCACTATAGGATTGTTACAGCAACAAGCACAAAGGACTGACTATGTTTACCGAAAAAAAGTTGTATGAGATGCAAAGTAGGAAGAGGAAGTGCTTTGTGTCAGAATATCTGTATGTACCAATATATTGTCGTGCATTTAGTGCTGCTGTGCAGCTATAAGTCTGACTCTGTAGGCGTCTCCCTTTGTGAGGAAGAGGGGAAGCAGAAGTTAGAACAGACTAAAAACTTTTTACTTCACCACTAAATATTTTGGATACTAATTGGCTAGCACTGGCCAGCATAGGTTGTGAGTAGATCGCACTTGTCATTTCATTTCGTGGGTGCCGACCATTTAGCTGGTGGTGGCAAGATGTCTCTGGGGTCTGTATATCAACACAAACTGGCAGAGAAGCTTATGATACTGAATGACAGAGGCAAAGGGGTCCTGATCCGTATTTACAACATCAAAAAGGTAAGACAGGCTATTTTAAAATCAATAGGGCCCAGTCTCTAATTTTAAGCACTTAAAATCACATGTTAAAATTGAGAAAGGGAGGTTCTATGGAATGAGAAAAGCAGCAAAATAAGGTGGGTCTGTAGGAAAAGAGAAGTTTTGCTCCCAAATAGTTACTTTGTGTCCTTTCTTTTATTCTTATTAGATAATTTCTGTTATTCCATACATAGTAATATACAGTACAGAGTTGCTGACATACCTCCCAGTGTTTAAATGTAAAAAAGGGGACATTTTAGGCCACACACCTCCTTGCACTTGCCCTGCTCTTTTTCCAATAACATCAAAACTTTTCATGGGCTGCAATTCAAGAATGTAATAGTGCTAAACCTACACTCAGCTAACCATCACCATCATTTATATACTTATTTATATTAGGGATGCACCGAACCCACTTTTTTGGGTTCGGCCGAACCTTCAAACCCACCCGGCAGGATTCGGGCGAATGCCGAACCGAATCAGAATACTATTTAACATATGCTGATTAGGATCGTAAGGGGTTGTGGCGGAAATTTTTTGTTCACTGCCCATTTAACCCTTTCCGAATTCTAATTAGTATACGCTAATTTATGCTAATTCAGATTCCATTCGGCCGGGATCACAGATCCGGCCGAAACAAATCCTTAAAAAACGCCGGGATTCGGACGAATCCCAAACCGCAGCACTTCATAATAAAGTTAAACAGGAATATTAAAAAGTTTAACAAACAAGGGTATCCCGAGTAACAATAGGATCAGAGGGCCCTGCTCATGAGAGCTTACAATCTACAGGTTGTGCTGGGCTCTGGCCCACAAAGAGAAATTTGTGTGCCTCTGGCTTTGATTTGATTAAAATGGACACAATGTTAGATGGCCTTCATGTAAATCGGAGCTTTCTGGATAATAGGTTTCCAGATGTATGTGTCTCAAGTCTTTCTGTGAAGGATTCACTTAATGTAGTCCCAATAAAGGACCTCTGTTCCTTTGTTCCTATTTTACCTTTATAACTGTCCTACTGAAATATTAAAAGGTGCATCTATTTTTCTCTGATTTTATAGGTTCCTAGCATACAAGAAGTAGGTACATGGGGGATTAGTCTTGTATTGCTGTGTAAGCATCTGACCACAGCCTGTCTTTGTTCTTTCTATAGCCCTTCCCCAGTGTTATAATTCTGCTACAATTCTTTTGCAAGAAACCAACATGACACAGCCAAATGGGGACAGATATCATAGGGGCTTGTTATTTGTTAAATTCATTAACTAGGTCTAAGCAAGAAAGACCTAGTAGGAAACTATGCTGACATGGCTATGCTCCGACCAGAACACCAAGTTCAACAGAAAAACAGAACCATTTTCTGACTTGTTTTACTATTGAGAAAAATAAACTGTTTTGTTTCACTTTAAGGCGTTTCTGAAAGAATCGTTTTTTTACAGCATTTGATGGCTATTTCCTTGGTGCAGAAAAGTCTGTTTCCTGTTGGTTGAGTTATTATGTGAAAGAGGAAGTAGGGGGCTATGGCTTGGTTGAGATAGTTTGCTTCTGTGTGTGTATACAACTAACAAAGCCAGTATAAAGGGGTTATAAACTGCTTAAAACAGTTAAATAATAATAAGATGCCTTTTATTAGAGGCTTCCTAATAACTTCTCTGTTTAGTGTTTCTGTAATTCAAGTTGACGCTTGTTTTAAGTTCACAAAAAATCTAAATGATTAGTATTCCATGTGCTTGCTGGAACCACACCGGTGTTATTCTACAACATCAGTCACACTCACTCCTGCTTTGGTTTCATTAAATAGGTGTCAGGCACAGGTGACTAATAGCAGGCCCGCGGGGTGACAGACTTCTAAAACCCTTTTCAGATTCTGTATTTGCTGGCTTTTGGGCATATATAGTCCCACATGAATGAAGTTAGCAAACTCAATCCGTTTTTAAGCTGGAAGCTTCAATAAAATAGAATGAATATTGTTAGAGGTGAAAGGTCTGTATCATCTGTTTTTTTCTCTGAAGTCAACACACCTGAAGGAAAACTTACACTCGCATTGTAATATTGAAAATAAGAAGTAGTTCAGCCTTTTAGAGTTCTTCTACAGAATGAGCCCAAGAACGGCTAACTGACAAAAAGCAGACCAAATTTTTGTTACCTAAAGATGGCCATATATGGGCCGATAAAAGCAGTTTAGCAGCTTTATTAGCCCGTGTATGGGGCCCTTAGACAGCCCTTCCTGATATTGGGCTGGTTTAATAATCCTGCCAGGATGAGGAGGGCATTGGCATGTTGATGCGGTCCTCGCCCCGACAGCCTCTATCCTAGCAATATGACTCATCATTTGACCCAAGGGCTGAACGATCGGATCAATCTGATATCGCCTACCTCAAGGTATGCATATTGGGGAGACCCACTCATTTCCTCACCAGTGATCAGATGTTCCATTGTATGGCCATCTTTAAACTTAAGCACCAATTAGATATCTCCCTTATCACTCACTAGGGATATTAGAGCTCATTTACTTCCTCAAAGTGCAGTTTCTAGTACAATTGCCATATTTTTTTCTAACAACACAGCAATTTCCACCAGAATAATTTGGCATTCTGTCTGATGCAATTGTGCTGTGGCAGATCTGTGAAAACACAATTGCTTATGCAGTTTGTTGTAAACCAGGCTCAATTCCATTGCATCTTTTCGAAGTCTGTGCTTAGGTGAATGATGCAGGGCACAGTGGGAACCCTGGAGCTACCGTCTGGCCAGGAGGTTTGGTGTAGCCCCAGGTTTTCCCTGTGCCAACATGCGCAGACGCACCTGATTCAGAACAGAAGGCAGGAACACAAGTAAAGTGGTTTAACACCTAGTTGCCCACTGTGCTCGCGGGCATAAATGGGCCCTCTTGTTTGGTAACAATAGGGATATTTCTATGCAGAAGTGCCAGAGCGCTGGGGCACAATAAGCAAACCCCAGTGCAAGATGCTGTTGGCACAGGCTAGCTGGCCAAAGTTTTCATTATCACATCCACAACTCTATGATTGTGTTTAAAACACTCTGATTGCCTGAGCTGCAAGTGCCCTGTCTTGTTTCAGGCAATTACCAGTCAGGTCAATGAAGGGGCAATTCCCAATGTTTGATACCCACCAAGCTGGAATTTGTGGGGAAGGCAGAACGCTGGCAATCTTCCTGTGTTACACTGCATTAAGGTTGTAATATCAGATAAGAAGACCCAGTGAAATATTTGTATTGCTCAGCAATTCTAGTCAGGTCTCTGTTTTTTTGCTTCTAGATTATTGTTATCCCATTACTTTCTTAGGGTGAAATATACCCTTGCTAAAACATGTTTTTGGACATAGATTTTATTGCTTCCTTACTAACTTGTTATTCATAACATTTGGTTCTTTATAAGAAATAATCTTTCTTCTTTGATTTGCATATCCGTTAGCTATTCCACTCATTTCTTTTTTATATACTGTATAATATAGTGAATAATGTACACCCTTATTGTAAAATATAAGGTTATTGTAAGTCACCGAGAAGTTCCATGACATAGTCTTTATTTTTTTTTACTGAATCCATGACATAGTCTTTAATACAGGTCATGGAACTCCGAAGTTAATTCTAATAGCCTTATATTTTACAACAGTGGGTACATTATTTATTTTAATACACACATTTCAGTGAGTTGAGACAGAAATGACACTATTTAGCACCAATTATAACTAATGTCATCACCTGGGATGCAGGCATAGGACCTGTTACCCAGATGCTCAGAACCTGGGGTTTTCCGGATATGGGGTCTTTCTTTACTTTGGATCACCAAACCTGAAATTTTCTAAAGATCATATTAACATTAAATAAACCCTACAGAATTGTTTTGCCCCAATAGAATTAATTATATCTCAGGATCAAGTACAAGTTACTGTTTTATTATTACATAGAAAAAGGAAATCATTTTTAAAAATGGAAATTATTTGGTTAAAATGGAGTTTATAAGAGATGGCCTTCTCATAATTTGGAGCTTTCTGGATAAATGGTTTCCAAATAAAGGATACTATACCTGTACCATTCTCAGTGCATATTGTTTTCTTGATTTTTTTACAGACATGTTCAGAAACAAAGACAAAGCCACCTTTTTTCACTGAGAAGTCAATGGAATCATCTATTAAATACATTAACAAGAAATTCCCCAATATTGACGTGAGAAGCAGCACGGTAAGAAGCAGTTTCTGCAGAAACAGTAGAGTTTTTATGAAAACATTCCATTTTTTATAAATGGAATATCAGCAGATATCTGGTTGCTAGAGTCTTGTCTGCCTTAGCAATCAGGCAGTGGTTTGAATGAGAGACTGGAACATAAATAGGAGAGGGATGGAATAGAAAGATAAGGAATACAAATAACATAAAAATTTGAAAGCTGGATAGATGCAGAAAGGAAGGCAAATAATTTAACAACTAAAAAAAATAAATATTGCAGACCAATTGCAAAGTTGCTAGGAAAAACAAATTCTATAACATACTAAAAGTTAACTTAAAGGTGACCCACCCTTTTAAGAATTCCTAGGACAGGAATACATGCAATATCCATATACACATAAAACAATCCTAAGAAGAATATAGGAAATGCACACTTTGGGTTTTTTTCTGGATAACTAGCTAAACTATTGTGCAGAACTGCAGAATATGTTGGCTTTCTAAAAATACAAGTTATTGATAATTGTAATAAAATCTAACAAATCATCAGTTATCACTCTTGCACTGTGTATAAAAGCAGTAAATTGTGCCGTTATATTTTAATTAAAAAAAAACAAAAAGACTATCAATTTAAAGGGACAGTATTACTTTATTTTTGCAATTACCATTATTTTTATACTATTTCAACTGAATTTGCCTAAGCCGTAAAGTATAAAATTATTATCTATTAGGTGGAGAGTGCAGTGAAAAATAACAACAAAATGGAATATTGCATTGCTGCAATGGCTTCAGACAGCAAAGAAACCAGTCCATTCCCCATTCAAATCACTTTCTTCTAGATAAACTATGAAACTGGGCAGACACTGGTGGATTTTTTTGCTTTAGCAGAGAGAGGTATAATGAAGATAAACTTGATTATTTCAGAAACAGTACAGCATTTTTAATTGATTAAATTTAGAAAGTTTCTTATTTCAGTATAATGAAGCATATATCTTTTATTTATTTTTATTTTCATAATAGTTCCCCTTTAAGTATAATAGCAAACTTTTCACTCTTCTTTACTTACAGCAACACCTTGGCCCAGTTCACAAAGAGAAATCAGAGATTGTGAAATGCCTATCAAGCTACTATTTGTCATTTGTGGATGTCATGGAATTTCGGGTAAATATATTATAATTGCACTTGTCTGAAGAGATCTTCTTCTAAGGTTTGTCTGTGTGTGAAGGGGTCAGAGATTAGGTGCCCATGCTGCATTCAGACAAGGTTGCTTGAGGCCATGAAACATTGTGTTTCTCCTACAGGAGATTTCTCTGCCATGTTCCAGTAGTGAGGTCCAGATTGGGGGATAAAATTGTTCATTGTTAAAGAAAGGGGTTATTTAGCTTATGTACCTACAGAAGGTAATCCATTTCACTTGTTGCTTGCAGGATAATGTTATTTATAGTGAGATCACATACATTCATGTTAGGTACTGTAATTTATTGTGCTGGGACAGCAGCTGGTCACATGTTCTCTTCTTCCTGTTCTTACACTGTGTATGTGGAAGTCTAAGTCTATTTTGCAGTGTGCTATTATATGTTGCTGTGTTAACCCTTAGTAAAAGTTATTCTCTACAAGACCAGTTCCTGTGTGTGCCTGTGACCTGGTTCACTGTCTTAAGCTGGCCATACATGCACCAATAATATCGTACGAAACCTAGTTTCGTACGATATTCGGTGCGTGTATGGCAAGTCGGCGAGTCAACCGATATCGCAGGATGCTGCTGATATCGGTCGACTCACCGATGGGACCGGTTAAAAGATTTTGATCGGGAACCATAGAAGGCGCCTGAGCAAAATCTGCCGTTAGGGCTGAATCGGCAGAAGGGGGTAGAAATCCTATTGATTTCCCTGGAATCGCGGAAGTTGTCTTGAGAGGAAACTAAAGATACAGTGACACTTACTGGCAAGGTGTCAAGTAGCTTACCAATTTAAGGTAAGGTATCAAATATCTTACCAATTTAATTAGGTCAGCAGAATATTTAATTTCAGGGTAACACTTAGTACCTGCCTTTGGTTGCCTGTTGAAAGTATTTCCTCCTACATATTACCATGTGTAGGCTCTGTCTATAGGTATTGTTGCATAGCTAAAACAATCAGATTTGCAGGTACTAGTCAGCACAATGCCTTGGATCTGTTTTAAATTAGTGCAGGTTCTCCAATGGCCACTTCCCACCGGTATATCCAGACAGATAACAATTTAGAACAGCACCATTTGTATTTCTTGTTTAAAATGCCTTTATTGCATACATCTTAGGGCTCTGGCACACGGGGAGATTAGTCGCCCGCGACAAATCTCCCTGTTCACGGGCGACTAATCTCCCCGAACTACCATCCCACCGGCGAAAATGTAATCAGGGACAAGACAGGTACCAGGTTTCTCATTTACTGTATCTTGATGTGAAACTTATAGAAATATAGAACATGCCTCGCGAGGCATTTTCGGCGATTTGCCGAAATCGCCTGCGCAGCGTGTGCCATCCCACCGGCGACTTACATTTTCGCCGGTGGGATGGCAATTCAGGGAGATTAGTCGCCCGCGAACAGGGAGATTTGTCGCGGGCGACTAATCTCCCCGTGTGCCAGAGCCCTTAGGGCATTCCAGCAATGTTTCAGGCCAGGTGTGGCCTTTTATCAAGCTGATAAAGCTTGATAAATGGTGCTGTTTTAAATTGTTTTCTGTCTACTTAATGACTTCAGAAACTGAACTGTGAAGCCCCTGTGTTTGTTTTGCTATGATAAGGCAGTTTGATGGTAAGGTGATAGGCTGTAAATAAGTACAGATGTTTGAAGTAACTGAACTATGAAAATGTTTTTTGTTCTTTAGGATCATGTCTATGAGTTGCTGAATACCATTGATGCCTGTCAGTGCTACTTTGACATTGTAAGTATAATTAATTCCTAAATTACTAAAGAAACATATGAGAAAGTGCCCCCATAAGTCACAAACCGGGTTAGGTTGGTCTCCTTGTCCTAATAAATACTATATAGACACCTTTTTTTTTTTTTTTTTTTTTAAATCTACCAGTCTATGGCCACCTTTAGAGTCCTAGCTGAAATATTTTGCCAAAATACTACTGGAATTTTATATTGAGCCAGGCAATTGTCTTTTGCTTACTTCATTCCATTCTACTCACAGCACCTACTGATGGCTAGAGCTAGGCCATGGGAAGGCTGTGTAAGTAGAGAGTTATTAGATATCCAAATGGGGTTCTTTTTAAACAACAGTTAGGTTGTAATAAAAATAAAAATGCTTTTGCCTAATCTCTTTTTTTCTTTTTAATGTACAAATGTAAGTTTTGTTTGTGTTTTTTATTTGTGTTTTTATTGAAACAGAACATTAACTACAGCTTTACCAAAAGTTACCTGGATTTGATAGTGACATACTTCTCTGTCATTTTGTTGATGTCCCGTATCGAAGACAGAAAATCACTAGTAGCTCTTTTTAATTGTGCATCTGAAATGCTGCAAGGGCACAGGTAAATTTATTTTCCGTAGGGCAGAAATCCATTAAAGGAAACATGCCATTTTGAAAGTAGATTTCCAGTTTGATATCCAAGTAACCCTTTTTGTAAAACTCACAACCTTTTTGTAAAACTCCCAAGGCCATGACATTTCAAGTGCACAAAGGCCCAATAAATAGTGACTGTCTATGCCATCTTACAGCAGCCCCTCTGGCATTTGCCAGAATCCACAGATTCTGTATCAAGCCATTCATCACGAGTCAGTTATGGTACAACTAGGGATGCACCGAATCCCGGATTCGATTCGGGCCGAATCCAGCCTTTTTTGATGGATTTGGTTTCGGGCGAATCCACGGTCCTGGCCGAACTGAATCCGAATCCTAATTAGCATAAATTAGCATATGCCAATTAGCATTCAGAAAGGGTTAAAATTTAGGGAGAAAATTTTTATATATATATATTTTATGGTATTCGGCAGAATCCATCAGGGTGGGTTCGGGGTTCGGCAGAACCCAAAAAAGTGGGTTTGGTGCATCCCTAGGTACAACTGTTGGAAATTTCCATAAAACAGGCAAGAATCTCATATTGCTTTCTTAAAACTGTCTCTGCTGGTAGGTCCTCTCTTACAAGTAGAGATCTATATCTTCAGGGCCGGATTTAAAAATAGGGTGCCCCTAGGCCCCAGGGCTTCAAACAAATGTGTCTGTTGATGAGATTATGCTGATGTACATGAAAACTTTTGTTATATTTAAATATAAATAAATGTAACAAAATGTTCTTTCATATCGGCTCAATACATAGGTACATGTTTTCTTTAGTGCAGTTATGTATACAATTACATTATATGCAACCCAATCATTCTTGGAATCAGCTTTGTGGCCAAGAACTGATTTAGAATCAGTTATGCACCTGATTTAGTTCCTATATTTCCGGATGAAATGTCCCTTTGATATGCCCTAAATAGCATGGGGTCCTGCTTTTGGGTTCTGAAACATTGGAGTTTATGATCTATAGGAATAAATATGTTGCACTTTAAGAAAAGGCTGACATTTTTTTTTGTAGTGACCCAACCTATGCCAGGTTGGCCCAAATGCTACTGGAATATGACAACCCACTAAAAAAGCTAAGTGAGGAATTTGGACCCCATACAAAGGTTAGTTGCATAGGAGAAGATTTTTTTAATCTAGCATCAGACTGTATGATATATATGAACGTCTTTTGGGAGTACAAACTGATTAAAAGTCTCTTTAGACAGTGACCGAGGCTCTGATGTCTCTACGCTTTCTCTTCTGCCGGAGGACACAACCAGCAGACCAGTGGAGAGGGGCCCAGCTCTTGAGCCTTCTTAGCAATCCAGCTTCTATGATTGACCCATCTAGTTCTGACACAGTAAGTAAAAATGTGGTCTGAGATATTTTGGGTCAATATTGTTTCCATATATCAGTCTAGGAAGCAGAGGAGATATTCATGCATACAACAACAAACGACACCATTCCTACAAGCACACCCATAATTACATTATGTTTTTACCTTTTTGTTTTAAATAAAATATGGACTGAAAGCTATTTTATTTTCTTCTTTTTTAATAAAATCACCAAATATGTTCAGCATCAACCTACACTATTACAACTATATTAATCAAATGATGGTCACAATAATTGCTTCTGTTATGTAGTTTCTTGTTATCACAAACCACACTATATTGAGTTCCTGGCAGTCTATATGTAAAGACTTTTCATGCAATATAATCAGTCCCTAATCAAAAGATATGACCATCCTGCATGTGTAAACATGTATTTAAAGCCATTGTTTTACCCCATTATTTTTATTGCATAATGCCAAGTAAATTCCAGCGGTAAAAAAGCAATAGATGCTCACAGTTTTAAAGGACAAGGAAAGGCAAAGTCACTTGGGGGTGCCAAAATGTTAGGCACCCCCAAGTGACTTAAATCGCCTACCTTTTACCCCGAGCTGGTGCCCCTGTTCTGCGAGAACAGCACCAGCCCGGGGTACCTGCAGCGCTTCCTCCTTTTGGCTTCGTGCGCGCATGCGCAGTAGAGTGAACAGTGGAATTTTAACAGAGAAGTCGGCTTTTCACTCTACTGCGCATGCGCCGGTCCCGGGGTCCTGGCAAAATGAAGCAGGAAGGAGGAAGCGCTGCGCTACAGGTGCCCCGGGCTGGTGCTGTTTTCTCCTAACGGGCACCAGCCCTGGGTACAAGGTAATCGATTAAAGTCACTTCGGGGTGCCTAACATTTTGGCACCCCCCAGTGACTTAGCCTTTCCTTGTCCTTTAAACAGCATTTTTAATGGACCACTGCTTTTCATGCTGAAAATTCACACATAAAAATGTATGCTTAAAAAATGCTGATTATATCACATGACAGTAATTATTTATTTATTCAGATGCCATGCGAATATCTCTCCGTTGAGACAATGGAAAGATGGATTGTGAGTAAGTACATTTGTATTTGCTACTGTTGAAATTTCAATTCTGATTCCAATGAAGCCTCAGGTTATTGATATATGTTCCCATATTAGCCCTGCACTGGGGAAAATGTTGACTGTAACTTATGATGTTGTAGCCCAGGGCATGTAACCCTATTTTGAAACTGCAGGTAAGGCCCATGTAGCACAATATTGACCCTATTACTATTTCCATGCTCTTAGCTACTTGTTAACCACCCTTTTCAATACAAAACCTATAAAATACTAAATTTCACCTATTACCTTGAAATTGAAGAAATAGCAATATAAACAGGACTTCTAATGTTGTGGATTATAGCCATTATCCAGCTGGACTTTAGCTTTAACAGCATAAAAATATGTTACATTGGACCTAAACACTCCCTACTGATAAACAGATTCACTTGTTTTGTAACAGGCCATAACTACACACCTAAACTTTACACACCTAAACTTTACACTCTATGGCAGGGATCCCCAACCTTTCTTACTCATGAACCACAGCCAAATGTAAAAAGACTTGGAGAGCAACACAAGCATCATAAAAGTTCATGGAGGTGCCAAATAATGGCTAAGATTGGCTATTAGGGAGCCTCTATGCACACTATCAGCTTACAGGGGGCTTTATTTGGTAGGAAATCTTGTTTTTATTCAACCACAGCTTGCCACCAAGTCAGAAATTCAAAAATACCACTGGTTGGGGTCACTGCTCTATGGATAATGTCAGATGGGCTAATTTTTAGTCTTCCTTATGCTGGCATCAGCCTCTTCCTATGCCTTAATCTGAAGCCATTGTGTTGGGCTGGGTGCAGGCACCTGGAGTGGATTTTGGCACTGAAATGCGCACATTATTTCAACATAATGGCTTCAGGTGCAGCCACAGGGATAGGCTGATGCCAGCGTAGGGCTGATCCTCAGTCATTCCCATCTGGCATTAGCTTATATTTGTTCATAAAACTAATGTTTCATGATTTAATTAGAAAAGTTTCACTTATTTATTTTAAACCAAGAAATGTATTTCCCCTTGTATATGTGGTTGTTTTCGTTTTTGTCTCCCCCCCTAGAAAAGCCCCATCAACAGTTCTGTAGTGTTTTAAGGCTGAGATCCCAGCTACATTTGTAACCGACCATTCTGTCACATTAGTTATGAATCCTATCTGAGTTTGCGCAACTATTAAAATGAGATATGCATAGCAGTATACAGGGGCTACTATAAATCTTTCAGCTCTCTAACATGATTATCTGCCCCTTCCCAGTTGGATTCTTGCTGTCTCATGGCTTTCTGAACACAGTCCCGGCCAGCATGGAGCTTTGGAAATTGGCTCTTCAGGGTTCCCATTGTATCACACTCATCCGGGATGAGATTCTCTTCATACATCGTGTTACAGAGGACTTCTTTGGCAGCATAAAAGGGTGAGATACAAGGTGTAATGGTTTCATGGATTAAACATTTTTTATAGTTGTTTGTAGCTTCTTAAATTGATATTAACTACAAAAAAAAACTTAAATTACAAGTCAGTCTACTGGTGCATCTACTACAGAAGCAAAGCTGTTTTTTGCATCTTGCACTTCCAAGCTTAGCACCTATAGGCACAGATCTAGTGATGAGTGAAATTTTTCACCAGGTTTCGCCACAAATAAATGCCAAAAGACTCCAATATCTGCAAAAAAAGTCACACAGTAAAAAAGAGATTCCTCAAAAAAAAGTCACCTATTGACTACAATGCATTTTGCGATTTTTTCTTGCTAATTTTTAGGTGAAGCAAAATGGGACAGATTCGCCCATCACTAGTCTTCAAACTGGATTGCAAAGACCAACATGTTTCTTATCAATATAGTGACTGCCTTTGGCACTGCTGTATTCATGAGGGGTGGGCTTGGGGTGCCACATCCGGCGCAGGATATTAAGCACCTGTGCTCCTAAGGTTGCTGCATTCTGCCCCTTGCACTGAATTTTTAGTCAAGTGCAAAGTGCACAGTGCTCTGTAGAAAGGTCTTCTTTTTTTTTTTTGATGACATTCGGCATGCTTCTTGTGCAAGAATCATCACACTTTTGAATATCATGTGAATATGAGCAGTGTTTTAAAAATTACTTTAACAATGTTTCAGTTGCTTAAAGCCAGACAGACAACCTAGGTCTGTAACTCAAGTAATCTGATTATTATTTTGAATTCCATTTTTGGTTCTTTTGCTATTTTCCCTCTCACTTCTCTCTCTCTCTCTCTGGCCATCCATATCCATACGCGCTAGTCATCTTTTCTTTTAACAGGTATGGGAAACGTGTGGCAGATGTGAAAGAGTGCAAAGAACACTTTATGACACACTGGTTAGTAGTGCTTTGTCTTTTATTTATGTGGTAGAGCACTCTGTTATTATTTGAGCTGTTATAAACTGCAGCCCAGTAGTATATTGGCATTAGAAGCTACTAATTGACAGGCTGAGAAAAGACAGTCAGGTTGGCAAAAAATTATCAAAATGACCTATAAGTAAATTTTAATGAACATTTATACTATGAGGAGAATATTTTGAGGTTCACTCCCAATTTAAGTTTAAATTTGCCCAATCTAATATTATTTATTGTACAGTTCACTGCAATTATCCTTTATATGTTTGCTAGTGCCAGGGTTTATTGTGATCAGCAAAGTAACTAGGCTCAGGTTTGATCATTTATCATTCACAGTGCCACTGATGTATAGTAAGTACCCTCACTTACAACAGCTATCTTGGGAGGCAACCCAGAACTATAGCTGAAAGAAATGACTTGGTCAAGATGAGGAAATGTTTGGAGAGGTTGTGTCCTTTTAAAGAGGAAACTTTCTAAAAGCTCTTTAATGAGTGCAAAGTGAAGGGTACAAAAATTTACCCAAATGTCCATTTTTTTTAATCAACAGTGCTGTGTAATAGTGGGCAAACACAGAGCAGCTGCAATTAATTTTCTAGTACAGAAGTAAACCAGAGTACAGTTTAGTAAAGAACATGCAGTGTGCAGCCTATGTTTCTTGTATTCATTGCGTGTGCAAATTCCATCATGTCTGACAGGGGTGATTCTCATCCTAGAGCCAAGCTGAGGCAGCTCCTTTGATGCCACCCCCTCACCCCACAGTGCTTACCTTACCGGGAAGAGCTGCATTTCGGCTCTTAAAGTGACTTTTTGCCACCCCTGCAAACTTGTGGGTGCTGCCACCTGAGCCGAGTTTCTAAACTCACCTCATAAGCAGCAGCACCCCTGATGTCTGGTCTACAAATGCATGCAGCATTTACTGCTTTACCGTGACATTCATTAGGTGCAAGGAGCAGAGACAACATGCCTCAACACAAGAAAATTTTGGTAGAAAATTCTCAGGGTCCACTTGTGTGTTGTGTGTGCCCTGTACTTTTGCATTTTGCATGCAAGTTGATGCTAGTAACAAGCTGTAAGGAGTATGTTTACATGCAAGTACCTTTTGAAACTCATTTAAGAACAAGCAATTTTGTGTGTGATTTTGTTCTTGTTCTTTGCTCAACCCTTTATAAATTATCAATTTGAAAAGCCAAAATATTTTGGAAATGAAATCAGTTTTCAGGCAATATCATTTATTATCTCTATGCCTGGTCTTAATGTACAATCTACGTTACGGTTTATACAATTAAGATCCAATCTGTGTTGCCACAGTGGCCAGTTTCATCGTGCCAGACGCTTCTTTCTAAGAAGTGCTGTCAAGGAGTTGGAAGCCATTTTGTCTGATGAACCTGGACTTTTGGGACCCAAGGTAAATCTAATTCTTTTACTATTTATTAAAGTATTTGGTATAGAAGGTGCATAGCTAGTACACACAGAAATAGATAAATACTCGTTTGTGGCCTATAAACAAGCAAAAGAGAGAGGGACATGCTCCCATAGAGTAATATAAATATATAGTAATATACTGTAAATTTATTCTATAACAGTAAAATGTAAAGCTTAGAATTACATTCAGCTCATCAAAACAGTGTCCCAAAGGGTTTTGTCATATATACAACTTCCATAGGGGCAAATCACAGTTTACACAATAAAAAGTATTTAAAGGGGACCTGTCATCCTAAGACATAACTCCAAATTATTTTCTATATTGTTAGTTAAGCAAAATAAACTTTACTTACGCTATATAAATAATATAAATCTTGTTTCCTTCCATCTTGGAATTAATCAATCAAAGCAAGCAGGCAGGCACCATTTTGTGGACACTGTTATGAAGGCAAGCTTTGTATCACCCCAAAATCTTGCATATGTGCCAGAATGGGGGACCAGATGCCCAGGCCCATGCACTGGCTACACAATTAGATGATGAGGAGGGAGGGGAAAGTGAGATGTGCAGTGACATCTAGGTAGTGCTGAATGGAAAGCTAAAGTTATTGTCTGCCCCGCCCTAAGGCATAGAGGTGGGGCAAGCAATATATGATTGACAGCTGGGATTTTTAAATGCCTTTATAATGGGTTTGGATTTGTTAATATAAAAATGAATTTGGGTTTCATGTTTAATTTGAAAAGGACTTTTATTATATAGCTTTCTATGTCTGGGTGACAGGTCCACTTTAAACAATGCATTCAGATGTTGAGCGAAGTTACAGCAGTGTTCAAAGGTAAAACTGCGCACTTGCCGGATGTTAAAATTAAAATAAGGCCTGCAAACGCTGAGGGAAGTGACATCAGTGTTAAAAGACAAGAGTTCCCTATGTTAAGACTGGGAGTGAGTAGTAATCCATGTGATTATTGTCCACTCAGGTGCCCATTATCAGGCAATAATAATGGGTAGTGATAAGCGAATATGTTCCATTCCACTTCTCCAAAAGATTTGCAAAACGGCAAAAATTAGCAAATACCACACAGCTTTTTTTACCCTGCAACCTTTTTTAGTTTGCGGCCATTGGAGTCTATGGGTGTTTTTTTACAGTGAAACCTGGTGAAAAATTTCACTCATCACTAATCATAGGTCCAAGACCATCTGCAGTGATATGGGGGCAATAAATCAAATCACTGTCCTCTGCAGAATGCTCTCCTTTGACATGAAACTAATTCATGTAGGGCAGACTGTGGTACTTCACATTGAAGCAAACTAATTTTTTGAGTAATCAAAATCTAAATAAATGTGTAGTAAAGTAGATTTTGTTATTCTCTTATATTTTATTACAGTAATGTACAATAATACAGCAGAACCCCCATTTTACGTTTTCAGGGGACAAAAATAAATGGTTTAAAATCTAGGAAAATGTGTTAAAGCAAAGTAAGCTTCCAGCATTCATAGGTTATAAGCGCTGGCATCAGCCTTTGTTTACTGTATAAATTGCAAAGTGCAGTACAGCATTAATGTTACACTATGGGACAGGATTTCCAAAACTCCCCTTGAGAGTCAGATGCAAAACCTAACACTGTATTTGAATTGTGGATGTCCAAAGGAACTGCAAACCAACTGGAATTGACTATTTACAGAAGGATCCAGGTCCATATGTGTATATGCTTAGTATTTTAAAGGACAAGGAAAGGCTAAGTCACTTGGGGGTGCCAAAATGTTAGGCACCCCCAAGTGACATTAATTGCTTACCTTGTACCCCGGGCTGGTGCCCCTGTTACGAGAAAACAGCACCTGCCCGGGGTAGCTGTAGCGAGTGCTTCCTCCTTCCTGCTCGTTCTGCCGGGACCCCGGGAAGGAGGAAGCGCTGCAGCTACCCCGGGCTGGCGCTGTTCTCTCCGAACAGGTTGCACCAGCCCGGGGTAAAAGGTAAGCGATTTAGGTCACTTAGGGGTGCCTAACATTTTGGCACCCCCTAGTGACTTTCCTTGTCTTTCCTTTAACCAGATTCACGCAGAACAAACAGACGTTTTTTGGAAGACAACACCACATTTTTGGTGTAAAATGTGGGAAAACATGGTGTAAAATCCAGGAAGAGCATCCAGTGAAATGCCTTACAAACTGGCAGAACCATAACAAAAATGGTGGAAAACGGGAAAACTTAGAATGCGAAAATTTACATTTGAGGTTTCACTGTATTAAATTAAATAGTATTGTTAGGGAGTTTACACAAATATTGAATGTTGCTTTGCAACATGTGTGAAGGAGAAATGTAAAAACAGACATTTAAAATGTAACACTGGCCAACTACAGGATGTGCAGCCCCCCTCACTCCCAGACTAACTTATAACATAGATACTCATTATTTCTACAAGGTCAGCTTCAGATCATGCAAGAGTTAAAGAATGAGAGTTATAGAATGAGGTATATAATTGACAGTTAGACATAGAGAGAGTATAATAATCCATAGCACTACATTCTCTTATTAGAGTTAAGCTCTTTTCTTGCTTCCAGTTAGTTTGTTATGGAAGTAAAACACCTTACACCTTTACAGGGACTGGTCCAGAACCAGTTCTATAATAGTGGTTGAGGTCTATATTTTTAGTTTTATGAGGCTGCTGTAACAAATTTGAATTTGAGTTTTTTTAAGCACAAAAAAAGTGCGAACGTTGATAAATGTTCCCCTTATTCAAGGGTTTTAACTGACCTTTAAGGCCATTATGTATTTTACATTTATACTGTTCAATTTATTCTGTAATAAATATAGTGGACATGTGCCCTTGACACTAGTGCTATTATCACTTGGCACATAAGTACACACACTAATCATTTTTTATTTTGCAAAGTATGTCGCTTTATAATAAAATCCTTTCTGTAGGCACTTTTTGCATTTATGGCTCTGTCCTTCTGCCGGGATGAGATTAATTGGCTGGTACGTCATGCTGAAAACATCACCAAAACAAAGACACCAGAAGATTACGTGGATGTGTAAGCAAATATATATATTAATTTGTATAAAATTGTGTTTAGAAACCTTAGTAATCAACACAATGGCATGTGTGGGCATTTAAAACAATTGTACTTCAAAAAAAATTAATGTGAATCAATCCCATTATAGTCCCAAGCTACTGTAAATGTAATAAAAGGCCCGCTCGGGTTTAGCAACCAATCAAATGATTGATGTTGGTCTTGAAACAGCTAATAAGTAAATCATTTACCCCAAAAGACAATATTGTTTATAACCCATGCCACCCCCCCCCCCTCTAACCACATCAACCCCATTGTATTATTGTCATCTGTTCCCAAGTAACAGCTTCCCAACTGCAAAACTGCTCAAGAGGATTTGGAAGCCTCATCTTTGGCTACATGTGTTACATTTGGCCCCCGACTCCATAGGTGTTATCAGTGACCAGGGCATTTACACTGGTAGCTGACCCATAGTCCTGGATAGTGTGTATGCACCTGTCCAGCAAAGTGATAAAGACATTCATGGGTTTGCCAATCCCACTATGCAGCTCTGCAGTTTGGGATTGGTTAACTTTTAGGCAGCTTAATTGAAGCCTTTGGGGTGGGGGTAGGGAACTAGAACTTAAAGGAATAGTTCAATGTAAAAATGAAACTGGCTAAAATAGATATCCTGTGCAAAATAAAAAAAAAATTCAATATAGTTAGTTTGCCAAAAATGTAAATCTATAAAGGCTGGAGTGAATAGATGTCTAACATAATAGCCAGAACACTATTTCCTCCTTTACAGCATTCTATGCTGTTGGCAGTCAGTAACCAATCAGTAACTTGAGGGGGGGCATATAGGACATAACTGTTAAGTTAGTTTGCTATTGAATCTGAACTGTTTTATTTTCCTTTTTTACCTTTTTTTAGACAAATTGCAGAACTGATCTTTTACGTGGAGGCGATTCGGGCAATAGTAAAGAAGCATCTGTCTGTCATACAGAAATACCACATTCAGTATCTGGCTCGGTTTGATGCTTTGGTTCTGAGTGATGTCATTCAGGTACAGAGCTGGGGGATTCTCTCTGCATAAGTGAAATTTTATAGCAGCAGTACAGAATGTAACAATGTGCATTACTCTATATCAACATACTTTACAGAATCTGACTGTCTGCCCAGAAGAAGAATCTGTGATCATGTCATCATTTGTTAGCACCTTGTCAGCACTCAGTGTAAAACAAGGTGAGTATACCTCTAACCCTTGCTAAACTGCACCAGTGCAACTGCCTTGAGCAAAAAATCAGCACATGGTTTTGGTTGGTTCAGCACAAGGTACAAGATGAATACAAAGACCTGATTAGTTTCTATGGGCAACAATATGAGGGTAATCTAACAACTGAACCCAGTTATTTTTTTTCATTGACATCACTGGGTGGGTATCTGAAAACCAGGAATTTTATAAATACTGCATTGAAATCTCTTTTTTAAAAGTGCAAACAGATTTTTTGTATTTTATTTTGAAATTTCACATGGTGCTAGCCATATTCTTAATTTCCCGGGGTTCCACAGCCATGTGACCTGTGCTCTGATAAACTTCAGTCACACTTTAAATCTCTCCATGGGACATCAGCCTAGTCCCCCGCAATAGATCTCTGTGCCTTTTCACTGGTAACATTACAAATCACTGGTGGAAAGGCCTACAGTTGTCTCAGGAGGAAACTTCACATGACTTCGGAAAACCAAAGCAATGCATAGGCCTTTCCACCAACAATTATTAGGAAAGGCATTTTGGAGAGATTAGTCGCACACAGTGGAAGAGATCTATTGTGGGTGACTAAATCTCTCCATGGGACATCAGCCTTACTGCTGCACTGCAAGTTGGAGTGATATCACCCCCTTCCAGCAGCCAATCAGCAGAACAATGGGAAGGGAGCAAGGTAGCAGCTCCCAGTAGATATCAGAATAGCACTCAATAGTAAGAAATCCAGGTCAACAGAAACTTAGGCAGATGGTGATTTTTTTTGTTTGGGGAGGCTAAAAATGTTGCTTATCTATATGCAATGACAGTTACCCCACTCATACAGACAAGCATTTTTTACATGCGTTTTCCTGCGCTGGATCTTGCATGTGTTTCAGCGCAGGGGAACACAAAAAGAAACGCAGGCCTGTATTTCCTATATGACTGTAGTCACTGTGGCACAGGCAAGCGTGGAATGCAGGTGGAATGCAACTTGCTGTGTTAGGAGCTTCCCTGTGCCACACAGAGTACAGCCTAATAGGATATATAGGCCTTCCTGTGCTGAAACACATGAAAAATCCAGCACAGGGAAACACAGGGAAAAACACTGTAAGAGCCATGAACAATTTTTAAAAAATGTTGGCACACATATACGTTGACAACTTTAAAATACTGAAGTAAAAATGCAGGTTGGATCAGTTAGGGTAACAGAAAAAAAAACATTCATTTTTTGGTGGCATTGGTCCTTTACAGCTGAATTTTATTCGAGATTAATTTTAAACCAACAGCTGCCTTACAATCAACTCCCAGCATTCATTTTTAAGTTCTACAGATTGTCTCTTGCACCCATTATCAGCTTAATATCTCCAAAACTTAAACCCCACAATAACCAATTCCAGCTGAACATTTCTCCCATAAGCCTTAACAGAGTTCATATTTCTAGCACCCCAATCCTTTATCTAGAAAGATTAATCTAGATATCGCCAAAAGAATCAGTTTCCACCTCAGACTTAACTCTTGGGTGTACTTCTAATTTATATGAGCTGAACATTAGATCTGTTACAGCTATGTAAAACTTTGCCAGCACTCCTACAGTTCCGATATAGTACAAGACTATAAAAATAAATGATATATAAAGGAATATATGTGAGCTTATGTTACTAATAAAGTAAAGCAGCACCTTTTCCAGCTCTCTGCATTGCTTTCCCTCAGTAATTTCAGCTCCGTGTAGCTACTCCCCCTGCTGGGCGGGCTAATGTTACACTGGGAAGGAAGGCAGGGAAGAGTAGCAGGCTATGAGCAGAAACTAAGGAAGATTGTACTTAGCCTGAAAGGTGGCATACATTAAGGCTGGATTATTATTATACTTGCACCCCTTCACATCACAACCCTCCTTTCCCCACACAGCCCTGCTAGTGATACACTGATGTCTGATCTTAACCTGCAACCTCCCTCATGTTCCGTTTTCAGTTAGAAACTTGTACAGCATTATATTGCAAACAAGTTCAGGTAAATTTACAAAGTTCTAATCTGTAGCGCTGGCTACTTCTGAAAGCTTAGACTCAGGCACAATGCACTGAGATGGCGCCTACACACCAATATTACAGCTAAAAAAATGTTGTTGGTTTAAGAATAAAATGTTAAATGGTAAAGGGAATGATTTGCTATGTAAACAGTGTAATTTATAAATAAAAAGTAAATAATAAAAATTATGACAGAATCCTTTTAAATGTTTGGGTATGAGGTCCATTGTCTGAAAACCAGTTGTAAGAAATGTAAGAAATACAGGAATGCCATTTTCCCTAGAGTCAAACAGTGAAACAGTTCTCCATTTTTGACTTGCTTATTCTCTGTATGAAAACAGTACTTTGTGTACCTTGGTGATAACTAAGCAGTCTAAATCCTAAATGTTTTATAGTCGCTTTAAAGCATGGGGCTCCACATTACAGAAAACCCCTTTTCCTGAAAACCCCATTCCTGTACTGTATATTTAGTTATAAAAGTTTATAGGACTTTTCAAATACATGCCATCTGACTGGCTTTATACATCCTATTCTATTACAGTTGAAAACAAAGAAACATTTGATTTTTGCGCTCTGAGACTTGACTGGTTCCGGCTGCAGGTGAGACACAACACAATTTCTACATTATACAATTGTGCAGGAGCCCAAAGTGCATGATTTTCAGACAAAGAGAATAATGACTTTATAAATCAAATTGGGCTTAGCGAATACAACCCTGAAACCGAATGTAAAGCAGATATATTATGACTAGTGTGTGTGTGTAAAAATATAATATATAATATATATTATATAATAATATATTAGTATGACGTAGACATTGATAATCTGAGGCAATTTGCACTTGGGTTCTGTTTTTTATTTTTTCGTGGTTTTTCAGTTATATAACTTTTTATTCAGCAGCTCTCCAGTGTGGAATTTCAGCAGCTATCTGGTTGTGAGGATCTTGTTTAACTTAGCAACCAGGAAGTGGTTTTAATATGAGACAGGAAAATGAATAAGAGAGGAACTGAATATATAAATAAGGAATAAAAAGTAACAATAATAATAAAAACCTACCACATATGAGACGCTTAGTCGACTTCCAATATTGGCCACAATTAGGAATCAGACACCTAGATGATCTACTGGTGGAAAACTGTTTTGCATCATTAGAACAACTGAAAGTCAAACTCAATGGGCCAAATATTGAGTTTTTTCGTTATCTTCAACTTAGACATGCCTTTCATTCCCAGTTTGGGACCTACCAACTCTCACCCACATTACTGTCGTGGGAAGCTAGACTCTGGGCCTTAGACCCCACCAAACTAGTCTTTCAACTATATAGCATAATCCAGGCCTCACACCTGGCTCCATTTAATAAGGCCAAACGTAAATGGCTGGCAACTGTTCCATCCCTAGACGAGGATCAGTGGGACGAAACAACCGATAACTTATATGACTTCCTAATATCACTCAGAGATAGAATGATCCAATTTAAAATGCTTCATCAAATATACGTTACCCCCCTGAAACTCAAGGCCATGGGGAAATTAGAAAGATCTAAATGCGTGAAATGTAATATTGCAGAGGCAGGGTTCCTCCATTTGATTTGGGACTGCCCCGAAGTACTAACATACTGGACAGAAGTCACTCACTATATAGAGGAACACCTGTCCATTCCTGGCATCAGGTCCCCCGAAGTATGCTTGTTAGGAATAATTGACGAATTAATACCTCTTCAAAAATCAAGAACATTACTACGCTCCCTTGTGTTCTACGCAAAGAAGGTAGTAATAATAAAGTGGATGAGCCCCATTCCTCCCACAATTCAACATTGGATAGAACTAATAAATGGGACACTTCCACTGATCAGGCTGACATACAATGCCCGGGGTGCACCTGGGAAATTTGAGAAAATATGGGAACCCTGGCTAGATGCCAACCCCAGTATATCTCTACCGGATGATTAATACGCACATAACCCCTGGTGTACCTTGACAAGTTGATACCACATGGAGTTCTAACTGTCACCAAGTGTATAATGTAAATGATATATACTGTAAGTGATAAAGATGATGTAAGTGCCAATTATTTTACTGTATCTGTTTTTCTTTTGTTTTATTTTTGTTTGTTTAAAAATGCAAAATAAAAACCTTTTAAAAAAAACAATAATAATAAAATTGTATACTCACTGAGCAAACGTTTGTGGCTGCCGGAGTCAGTGACCCCCCTTTGAAAGCTGGAAAGATGCACAAGACAAAGGCACATCATTAAAAAACTGCAAATTGCAAAGTTACTAGGAATAGGGTATTCTATAACTTACTAAAAGTAAACGGAAAGGTGAACAACCCTTTTAGTGAAGAAAGTGCAAATGCAATTGAATTGGGTTGGTAACCTCAGACAGCATGAAGCCATTTTAAATGGCCAACAATACAAGACAGGCAACCCTTTTCTTCATCCTGGTGTCCTGCCTCGTACCATCAAAGCAACGTGCCTCTGAATTTATTGAGACATCAGTATCATTATCACTGCAAAAACACTTTAATTGCCATATATTAGGCCACAGTCCTTTTGCATCATTAAGTTTGTATATTGTAATTACTATTAACATATATTTCATTTTTAAACCTCAACATATTCTGTAGCCCAGACGTTAGATGGGTGAATACACTGTGCATACAGATTACATACAGAAAACAACAACCCTTTTTATCAACTAGACTTCTTCTGAGATTTCCTTAATTACTATATCTTAATATTAATAATGCACAGTAATGCAGAGAGCAGAACATATTTCCACTTACTTCATCTTTCAAGACATAGAAGATATCCTTGAACAATACCTAATCCTATGATAGCACCCAATGAATGACTGGCAAACAGTATGCACTGTGTATGCCTAACATGGAGCACGTGTAAGATAAAGTGGTACTTTAAAGATGAGTAGGACATTTAAAACTTATTAATACATTGGTATTTCTTTTATTTTCACCGTTTCACCCCTAGATAGATGTAGCTCATGTTTGTACATGTGATTTCTCTAATGGTCACTAGGTGTCACAAAAACCACACAAACTGACAGCTGTTCCTTTCTATCCTTAGGCTTATACAAGCATAGCAAAAGCCCCACTTTCCCTGCGGGATAACCCCGACTTAGGCAAAGTGATGAATCTAATCATGTTTCACAGCTGGATGTTGGACTCAGTGGAAGAGCTTCTTGTGGAGACATCTGACCTCTCAGCCTTTTGGTAGGTAGTATGCTTTTCATTTTGACAAGGATCATGATAGAGGCTTTTGGCTCTGACACGTGCACTTGGGACAGCCGCCAATCTTGCTTTGGTTGCCACTATAAAATGATAAACAATATATTTGTATTTACATTTTAAAAATGGTTTCAATGCAGAGGGTTGGGTATATATTGTTATATTTTATATATATTTATTTTATATATATATATATATATATATATATATATATATATTTATTTTGGTTGAAACTATTTTTAGATTGCTGGAAAAGCCCTTGCAACTGGATGTATCTTGCCTGGGTTTGACATTTTTACATATACATGTGAACATTCTGATTCTGAAGCAACTTGCCTTTGAACAATAAAGTTGGTAAAATATGTTCTAAAAGTTTAGCTGGTTTGCCAGTGCTGTATTAAAGGTACAGAGCATTCCCCACACAGGAAGGATCAGAGGTTTGGTGAGGTATCAGGGCCATAGATTTTTTTATATGGCTTCTGTGCCTGTGGGTTTGTACAGCATGCTATGACAAAAGGATGTTATTACTATTATCCTATACAGTTTATACCACCAATGTTTTACCAAGAGCTTTATAGATGTTGTTCACCCCTGTGGCGCTTACAGGCTCCTACCATTCCACACATGTATAGTGTTAGAATTAGTATTAACTGGGAGTCATTTAAGCTGTATGTTTTTTAAGCGTAAGAGAAAACCAAAAATACACACTGAGAACATACAAACTCTTTGCAGACAATACCCCAGTCAGAATTGAACTCAGGGCCCCAGTGCCAGGGCAGCAATGCTAAATATAAGTCCATTTAGCTTAATTTTGTTAACCATAAAAAAAAATCATAGGGCCCATCACTTCCCTTTACCCAGAAGGCCTTGGGTTACTAGCCCCAAACAAGAAAAAAAATGTTCACATATGTAGCACGCTATACCACTCTTTATCATGCTCCCAATCTGCCTAGTCTATGTCCAGTTACACTCACAACCTGTCCAAACGCATCCCTTTTCAGTGCTAGAACCAACACGTCCGTTTAGCAGCTTACTGGCCTGTTTATGGGGCCATCTAACGGGCCTGCCTGACCAATATCTTTCTGAAATTTGTTCAGATATTGATCAGGGCTGCATCTGACCGATGACATGGTGCTTGTCCTGAGTGTCTGCCTTGCCACAATTACAATCCAATCATTGACCCAAGGGCCGAAATATTGCATCAGCCAAATATTGCCCGTTTTGCAAAATCTGCAAAATATTTTTTAATGTGCTATAAGCTTTTTGTTAAGTTGTTGCTCTGCTTTAGCTTTCATGTACGCACATTTGAGAAGATGTTCTTGATGACAATGGAAGAGCCTTCTGCTTTGCGTTATTCGATTGCCTTTCCTCTGATCTGCTCCCACTTCTCCAGTTCCATTCATGAGATGTGCCCAGAGGAGGTGAGAGCCATAGACACAATATTAAAAGGCCAATGGTCCAGGTCCCTGGACTGAACTTTATGCTAAAAGCTAATTTAAGTAGCCTTGTATTTTCTCACTTGCTAAAAAGACTCTTTCTTGAATCTATCTAACGTATATGTGAGTACAACCACTTCAGGAGAGAATTTCACTTCACAACTCTTGCTATAAAAAACCTTTTTTGATTTTGATTTTGTTATGGAACCTCCTTTCTTCTAATCTAAACAGTTTGAATGATCTACTGGTAGAAGTATCAGAGAGTTTAGTATATGCCCCCTGTATATATTTATACATAGTTATGCTCGAGTATGCAATTCCACATTAAAACCTGCTCTGTGTTCCTGACCCAGGCCTGCCCTACAGGAAACTATGCGTGACTTTGGAAAACTGAAGTGATACGTAGGCCTTTCCACCAGCGATTCATATTGTTGCCAGTGGAAAGGCATTTTGGAGAGATTAGTCGTCCGTGGTAGCAGAGATCTATTGCGGGCAACTAAATCTCTCCATGGGACATCAGCCTTAGCCTATGGGGCAGATTTATCAAAATTCGAGTTTGTGAGAAAAAAAAAAATGCAGACGTGAAAAAAAAAAAAAATGTTATACATTTTTTACCACGTATGGATTAGTTGCGAAATTTCGCATTTTACTATTTCTTCAAAAAAGTTGCGCAGCAGCTGCATTTAATGAAATTTTCATTCAGCACTAGTTATCATTAGTGTTTAGTACTCTATGCACCTTATGCCACTATTTCCAACTTGTGGTTTATAACCAGTTAATGCTTACCTGTAGACACCAGACAAACCTGAACAACTGTTGTAAGGAAGATATTGTAGGAAGATAATGTGTTCATTGTATTTTCAGTACCCACATCTTAAGAACTGCAGCCTAGGATTCTGCAACAACTTCTTGGATGAGATGAGCAAGCACGCCAGTAACTGTGCGATGGACATCTGTGCTGAGCAGTGCAACCTCAGTGAGAAGGTATCTTTTGGTTTCATTTGTAACAGTGAGGTCATTGCTTCTGATATTCAACTATCATTTATCACCCTTTTTTTAAACATTGTTTCAATACTTTGTTCACAGGACACATTTGTGAAAGTGCACGTAGACTCACCCATACCTGATGCATCAGAAATGTGTGTGTGGGGGCAGGCAGATGTTGTTCTCATGTCTATCCAGTGTTATTTAATTTATATTTTCTTCTTACAGACAGGGTTAGATACAAATTGGCAACAGGTTTCACTTTGATTAACTATAGTTAAAGAAATTAATAAAGGTAATCAACCACCCAGGATTAGAGAAAATTGGGTAATGCGAAAACAATAAAATCCCCAGAATGGACTTTTGCAACTATATTCTTTATTATTTATAATATATTTGTGTTTGTTTTCAGCTGCTTCCAAAGCACTGTGCTGCCACAATCAGCAAAGCCAGAAACAAGAGGCTAAAAAAGCCACCTCCAAAGAGGGCAGAGCCAGAAAGGGAAAAGCCAGGCGCAGAAAGCCAAAGACGCGACCGCAGTGTTACTACAAAGTAAGAAACACAGACATTTATTCACTATTATTCACTATAATACCTAATACACCATTGGTTGGCAGCCCTGTTGTTTAATGGCCTTTGTTAATTTTGGTATACCGTACGTATTTCCTCTACTGTAGCTTGGACAAATTGCATCTGACTCTGTGTGAACTCTCCATGGCACTGAACCATGTGCGAAGTATTCGTGTGTTTGAGCATGTGGTCACCCCAGCAGAATACCTGAGTTCCCACCTTGAGAACCGATTTGGGAGGTATGTGCCTATCTGGACTCTAGGGCTAGATGCTTCTGGGCCATGTTGATCCCATGGTTCCTGGAACTTCCACCTTCCACCTGGTTCAGCAGATGCAGGCCAAAAGAGAAAGTACCCACCTCCTGCTAAACACTATATTACAGTGTGGCAGGAAGTGGTATCAAACATTATGGACCAATGACACATAAAATGCTAATAGCAAAATAGATATACAGGCATCCGCCCATTAACAGAAATAATGAAGTGTAGGGATTTAAAGCTATAGGGAATGTTAACCCTATAAATCCCTACAGGAGTTTTAGCAGACTTTGTGTCTTTTATTACATTACTCCATATATGTGTTTTCTCTTTGTAGGGCTTTAGTTAATATGGTGAACTTCAAACAGACAACGAGAGAAATTCTGCGCCCATCTGAGGTCCTGCATGGGATGCGTTCTTACCTAAGTACCCTTAAGTCCATTGGTCACTTGGTAAACATAGATGTGACGCGTATTATACGGAGCAGCTTGTTACAGCAGACACAGCCAACTGATGCCAATGGGGAACCAACCATCACTGCTTTGTATACTAACTGGTAGGTAGGCTAGCAGACATCCTCCTGTGTATATGTATGATACAAAGGCAAGTGGAGCGTGAGGCTCCCTGGGTGTTCAGAACCAAAGTAGGTGAATAAAGCAGGAGGCAGATTAAAGTGGGGCTGAAATAGATACAGGAGACCCTAAAGGTGGCCATACATGGGCCAATTATAGCTGCCGATATCGATCCTTTAGGCCAATGCAGCAGCTTATCTGCCCATGTTTGGGCACAAGTGACGGACCTGCCTGACTGTCATCTGGTCTGAAATCGACCAGATCTCAATCCGGCAGGTTTAATTTTTACGTCGGATTGGGAATGAATCTGCTTGTTGATATGGTCCCGAACCGAATGTGCTTATACCCGCTGTTCTAATTCAATCGTTTGGCCCCAGGGAGAGATCCGCCAGTGGGAAGGTAAATGATTTTAAGGATACCTTGAACTATGAGACCTCCCAGCAGACAGTGGAGGGCAAGGCTTGTAGGTAGAAGTGGGTGCAGTGCCCAGTTTCTCTATTATTGTTAAATAACAATATGCCACTGATGGTATAGTCATGTATGGAAACCTTAAAGGCTACAGAGATATACTGTACATCATCAAAGAACTGCAATGGTCATAATCTCCCCGAAATGCCATCCCACCAGTGATTTACATTCTAGCTGGTCTGTCACAGCCCTTAGAAATGCATTTTAGTAAACTCCCATTGTTTCCCTGGCCTTCTTGGCCACTTAGCTTTCTTTTAACCTACTGTGCTCTGTGCTGCCCCACCACTGTTCCTGGTTTATCTGGTTTCTATCTAGTCCAGTCCCAAGCACATTGTATTAAGATAAAGTACTCATAGGCGGATGGTGATTTTTTTGTTTGGGGAAGCTGAAAATGTTGCGTATCTATAGGCAATGACAGTTACCCCACTCATACAGACAAGCATTTTATAAATGCGTTTCCTGCGCTGGATCTTGCGTGTGTTTCAGCGCAGGGGAACTCAAAAAGAAACGCAGGCCTGTATTTCCTATATGACTGTAGTCACTGTGGCACAGGCAAGCGTGGAATGTAGGTGGAATGCAACTTGCTGTGTTAGGAGCTTCCCTGTGCCACAAAGAGTACAGCCTTATAGGATAAATGCAGATTGGGGCAGTTAGGGTAACAGAAAAAACACATTCATTTTTTGGTGTCAGTGGTCCTTTACAGCTGAAATTTTTTTTAACTCTGTTCAGTTCCATAATGCTGTCTCTCTAAGAACTCTTTTCACTACCTGTCATTTCCTAGAAACATTAATCATAAAAAAAACTATCTTCAGACAGGGGCGTTTCTGGGGTCTATGCTGCCCTAAGGCAGCCTTTCAAATGCCGCCTCCCTCGCAGAGGTGTGAAGAGGGGGCCACATTCATTGCTAGTACAGAGTAGAAAATGCGATTTAAAATCTGAAATTCAGCTCTTAAAGCTACCAGGAGCAGCTTTTTGCCACCCATAGTAACTTGCAGGCTTATGGCAGCAGCGCCCCTGTCTTCAGAATATCCAGCTATTGCTGACCTGCCACTGCTTTCAGTCTGTTACTGCCATTGGCATTGGTCTGATATCTAATGGGCTCTCATAGTTATATCACAAGCATCAGGGATGTGTATCAATTGACTTCTTATTGCCAGTGGAAAAAAACTGATTTTTCCTGTGACAATTGCTTTCAGCTGCCATAGACCTCAGATGAGGTGAGAGTGACATATAGGGAGAGGAGGTGGCACATGAAACACATGAAAGATCCAGCACAGGGGGAAATGCAGGGAAAAACACTTGTCTGTAAGAGCCATGAACAATTTTTTTTAAAAATTTTGTCACACGCTACATTGACAACTTTATAATACTGAAGTAAAAATGCAGTTTGGAGCAGAAAAAAAAAACATTCATGTTTTGGTGGCATTGGTCCTTTACAGGTGAATTTTTTTTAACTCTGTTCAGTTCCATAACGCTGTCTCTCTATGAACACTTAATATGAGATTAATTCTGAGTGCATATTTCTAGCACCCGGAATCCTTTATCACTCCCTATCATTATTTCCTAGAAAGATTAATTATTATTAAGATTAGATTATTAAAAAAAGATTAATTATTAAAAAAAAAAACTATTCATCTTCAGACAGGGGCGTTTCTGGGGTCTATGCTGCCCCGAGGCAGCCTTTCAGATGCCGCCTCCCTCGCAGAGGTGTGAAGAGGGGGCCACATTGCTAGTACAGAGTCGAAAATCCGATTTAAAATCAGAATTTCAGTTCTTAAAGCTGCCAGGAGTGGCTTTTTGCCGCCCAAAGTAACTTGCAGGCTTATGGCAGCAGCGCCCCTGTCTTCAGGATATCCAGCTATTGCTGATCTGCAACTGCTTTCAGTCTTTTACTGCCATTGGCATCGGTCTGATATCAAGTGGGCTTTCATAGTTAATATCACAAACGTGTATCAATTGACTTCTTATTGCCAATGGAAAGAAACTGATTTTTCCTGTGACAGTTGCTTTCAGCTGCCATAGACCTCAGTTCCACTAACTGTGACAGGGACAATCAACCATAATTAAGGCAGGCAATTTCATAGCTGGTATAAATCATTAGAGGATTGGTGGGGAAAGGTAAATGTAGCCACTGAAAAAGTAAAAACGGCTCTCAAGCTGCCCGCGCAGCTTGCTGGCCGGGACATGGGTATGTGAGTTAAGTGACTTGTCCAAGGTCACAAGGTGCACCTAGGGTGGAATCGAACCCGAGTCGCAGTGGGTCACCCCACTGAAGGCCGATTCCCTAACCACTAGGCTATCTGAGTCCTCCCACTTGTAGGAGGATCTTTTTGTTCTGTTGTCTTAGATATGACAGTTGGTGCGTCCTAACTGTGTGAAGGAAACATGCAGGGTTAAAGCCGGCTGCTTGCACCAAGACCTGTATGAGTAGGGGGACTGTTATATAAGCAGAGAGAATAAATCTGGAAACTGTGCTGCACTATTCATAACATAAAAATAGGCACAACATCGATTTGAAAAGTGTTTGACGTGAAAGCAGGTGCCTGTATGGCTATTCAAGCTGGACCCAATAAAGCCCTATGTGGGTTATATGAGAGACTTTCCATACAAGGCTGGCTGGCCACTCTTATATCATGTATGTTTTCTGCTTTATAAATGTGTATATTGACAGACATATTGGTAGATAGTTTAGAAGCAGGATGGGCAAACAGGAACAGAGCTGCCAATCAGTGGGAAGTGCCAGAACATAAGAGACTTTTATCAGGGCTGCCATCAGAAACTTTGAGGCCACATACAGGTTATTTATATGATTAATTCTAAACCAACAGCTGCCTTACAATCAACTCTCAGCACTCATTTTTAAGTTCTACAGATTGTCTCTTGCATTTTTCTGTCAACTCCCAGCCAGTCCAGCCATTATCAGCTTAATATCTCCAGTTCCAAAACTTAAGCCCCCCACAATAACCAATTCCAGCTGAACATTTCTCCCATAAGCCTTAACAGAGTTCATATTTCTAGTACCCCAATCCTTTATCACTCCCTAGAAAGCCCCAAAAGAATCAGTTTCCACCTCAGACTTAACTCTTGGGTGTACTTCTAATTTATATGAGCTGAACATTAGATCTATTACAGCTATGTAAAACTTTGCCAGCACTCCTACAGTTTCGATATAGTAAGACTATAAAAATAAATGATATATAAAGGAATATATGTGTGCTTATCTTTCTAATAAGATAAAACAGGACCTTCTCCAGCTCTCTGCATTGCTTTCCCTCAGTAATTTCAGCTCCGTGTAGCTACTCCCCCTGCTGGATGGGCTAATGTTATACTGGGAAGGAAGGCAGGGAAGAGTAGCAGGCTATGAGCAGAAACTAAGGAAGATTGTACTTAACCTGAAAGGTGGCATACATTAAGCCTGGATTATTATTGCCTTATACTTGCACCCCTTCACATCACAACCCTCCTTTCCCCACACAGCCCTGCTAGTGATACGCTGATGTCTGATCTTAACCTGCAACCTCCCTCATGTTCCGTTTTCAGTTAGAAACTTGTACAGCATTATATTGCAAACAATTTCAGCTAAATTTACAAAGGACTTCATTAAAATCCGCCTATGAAAGTACTAACATTTTTGGTGTTTTTCTGAAAAAATACAGCCAATGCAAATATGGAAAACGGTAACAGACAATCTATGTAGGTTCAATAGTTCAGTTCAGTTATCAACAGTCAGTATAACGTTAATAGCGGGTTAGAAAAAAATAATAATTTTCTATTTAAAGGGACGGTTGAACTTTAATAGCATGTTATAGAATGCCCTTTTCCTAGCAACTTTGCAGTTGGTCTTTATTATTCATTTTTTAATAGTTTTCGAATTATCTGCCTTTTACATCTCTTTTACATCTTTCCAGCTTTCAAATGGGATTGTCTGACCATGACAGCCAAAAACTATTGCTCTGTGAGCTTACAATTTATATTATTGTTACTTTATATTACTATATACTATTATATTACTATATCCCAGTCTTTCATTTAAACCACTGCCTGGTTGCTAAGGTAAACAAAACCCTAGCAACCAGATAGCTGCTGAAATTCCAAACTGGAAAGCCACTGAACAAAAAGCTAAATAACTGAAAACCATAAAAAAATGAAGTTGAATTGCAGAATATCACTGTCTGCATTCTCTTTGGAAATAAAATTCACGAAGGTAATAGGGGCAGTGCCCCACTGGGTAATGGCCTGGGCACAGGAACACAGAGCAGATTTTTGGCACAAAACTGCTCGATTATGCAGTCTCGCTCGGAAGTCAGCTCCATGTGCGTGCACCCTGGCTGACGCAATGGCTCCGGGTGCAGGCACATCAATACATTTTTGAAGCGTAGGTGCAGATTCTCGACCTGTGCTTATCTGCAGGCTGATAATCCGCGACGTCTGGCATTAGCTATATAAGCTTAAGGCCGATGAAGGCTGGCACAATGCACTCCTTTTATGGCCACAGGCTAAACATAACTTGCTATATAAGCTTGTTGAATAGATCCAGCAACAAATTGCTCTTACTTGAAACGTGGTAGTACCCATTCCCAGATAGAAAACAAAATAAAGATTTCCTAATTTGATAAATGTATTGTCAAACAGAATTACCAGGTTCAGCACACATTCAATGTACACATGACTTCATGCTATAATTTGTTGTGTTAATACATTGCTAATTATTTCAGCCGTTAATTGCTAAGATATGTCTGACTTTTGCAGCAAACTATGCATAGACATGATTGGGAAAATCATTTTGGGACTGTGTTTAGGTACCTGGAGTGTCTTCTCCGCCAAGCCAGCGCAGGGTTTATTATCTATTCACCAGCAAGGAGAACCTTCATGGACCTACCGACTGAGATGAGTGGTGAACAAGGCCTTAATGCCGAGGAATACTCCGACGTGTCAGGTATGAAATGAATATGTGTGAAACTAAATGTTATTTCAGAGTCTGTCCCCAGCAGTTTGTTCTCTATACAGTATGTCGCTGATTGAGGCAGTAACATGTTAATAGGAAATCTGAACTTATAGGCAACTCATCCATCTTGTTGCTTAGTTACAATATGAAGAAAAATGTTGGATACTTATTTTTGCAGCATATCCCTAAACTATTAATTTGCCTCAGGCTTATTGCTGCTCCAGAAACTGAATCTCAAACTAATGTCTAATGTATCTGCCAGTACTAATACCTCAGGGAGATAATTCCAGAACTTTGCTGTTTTCACTGTAAATAGCACTTCCACATGTTTAAATGGAAAAATTAGCTTGTGTGCCCTAAAGAGATCTAATGAGAAAATTGTATTATATATGCCCCTTATATATTTATAATTTGTTTCAAACAGGTCCAGATTGTGATTCAAAATAGGCCCTGCTGTTTCATGTACACAGAGGTCCAAACAGCCCCCCGCCAGTCCAAGAGACTCTCTAGGCATCTTACTGTAGCCCCTCTGGTATTTGCCAGAATCGCCTAGTTTCAAATAACCTAACCGTAAATAATCCTCACTTCAGTATTAGGCTCTGTCCTATTGTTACAAAAAGACAATTTGAAACTAGTGCAGGGAACTCCAACCTTTTTTACCTGTGAGCAACATTTCAATGAAAAAAAACAACTTTTCTAGTAGGTGACCGATAAGGACTCGGATTGGTTAAATTAGCAGCCCAATGTGGACTGGCAGAATACTAGAGGCTCTGTTTAGCAGTACACATGGTCTTTATGCCTCCAAGTTAGAAATTCAAAAATGAGCTCCAACTTTGAGGCCACTGGGAGCAACATCCAAGGGGTTGGTAAGCAACATGTTGCTCACGAGCCACTGGTTAGGGATCGCTGAACTAGAGAATGCCCAGGGGTATCCCCAGTGCTGTGTAAAGGGTTAATAAAAAACACTCTTCTCCTGTGAGTCTCTAAAGGTGGCCATGCACTGGCAGATTTTAGCTGGCAATTTAGATCCTTAAGACCAAATCAGCAGCTTATCTGCCCCTGTATGGGATGCCTACCTGACTAATATATGCCCAAAAATGACTAGGTGTCAATTGAACAGGTTTAAAAGTCTTGTCTGAGTGATGACCGCATTGGCTTGTTGATGTTGTCCTCGCTCTGACAGTCTGTATCCCTGTCATCGTGATCCAATTGTTTGGCCCTTGGGCCTATCTATCGGATCAATGTGTGACCAGCTTAAGAGCTTGCTGATCCTCACCTTTTCCTTTTTGTCTACAAGTTCCCTCTAGATAACTATCTAGCATAGTTGCAGGCACCCGAGGGCATAGGAAGGCCCAGACTGGCAATCTGTGGCTTCTGGCAAATGCCAGAGAGGCTGCTGTAAGATAACATTGACAGTTACAATTTATTGGGCTGGGGCTGTTTGGGCCTTTGGGTACTTGGAATGCCACCTATTTTGACTCCTAGTCCAGACCTGGGCCTAGGGTGGCAGCTTTAGTGGGGAGGCTATTGGGTCACCTTAGCCTGATACTTTAAGCTAAATCTGGCGGTGGAGATGAGGGAAGAGGAGGTACCGCCGCAATCAGTGCATGCATAGTACCACAGACTAGTCGTAGCATGTGCTTATTGTGAGCAATGGGGCAAGAATGAGATCCAGTGTCTAGGGCGACGCTAGACCTTAATACAGCCCTGGCTGCGGTAAATAGAGTATATGGCCTGTATATGTTGAATTTAAGCTCATAGCCTTAAATTTATCTACATTATTCTATCTTTATTAGTGGCACTTGGCTAGTGCCGTATGATGGAAGCCTGGGACCTTGGAATCTGGCACCAAAGTTCCTCACATCAATACCCCCTAATTCATTATTTAATTATTCACAATGCATATGCTCTTTATTACTGCTCATACCCACATTTAAACTCACTGTTTTGTACATCATTCTTTCTCCTGTTTTTCAGGAGAAATATTTGAACCATTTTTCTGTTCAAGCACTTGGGTCACAATGTTCTAACAGATCAGCAGCAGTTAGAAGGCAATCCCTGCTCCTATCTGTGATTATCAGTTAGCAGGCAGAGCCTTCCTTTTGTTCCAGGCATCTGTGGTCCTGTGCACTGAGCGCATCCTTCCGAGCATGTTGCCATGGAAATGTCTCTGGTTTCCATCTTTACACAGTTTTAATTCTCGTCAACTGTTCTTAACCTCTTTAATTTTATAGTGGAAAGCCATAGTTTCAGTTAATTTTGTTACAACGCTGAGAAGTGAATATTAGGAATTACCAAGCACAGGTATTTTTTAATGTTCATTAGCTAAAAATGTTTTCCATGCATTGCTAAAAAGATGCTGCAAGATACACATCTTAATGAGCAATTCTGGCTTCATGGTATCTCTCAGAAACCTTGTTAAGCTTGCATGTGAAAATGCTAGAAATTCATAATGGGAGTCAGCATGATTATGTTATGAGGTTTGTACCTCATAGTTATTTAGACTGAGCTCTTCTTCAAATCTGTTATGGCAACCATTTGTACTCTGGATGTTTTCAAACTACAGCTCTCAATGCAGGAGCCTGGGCTGCTTTAGTATAATATATAGAGGGTGCCTGATCTACTCTGCTTCTACAGTATAATGGAGATTCATTCACTCCTTCCTGTTCAAAACCCTTAAGGGTCATTTTCAAGTAGTAGTACTTTCATGGAACTCACATACAGTGAATACAAGACAAGCAGAAACTTAAAGGACCACTAAAGTAACACTAAACACTTCTGTCTTGCACATGTTCTGTTATGCATCTGTTATGCATTTGCTATTAGCTCTGCTGCATTCATCCATCATTTATCCATCCATCTGATATTGAAATAAAACTCCATTCAGTCTGTTATGCTTAATGGAGCCTTAAGAAGGTCAACATCCAACTATAGTTTTATCCACCCAATGGTTGAATCATTTTCTGATTTAGGGGCGTGTTTAATAAGATTGGAGATAAATATCACCAGTGATGTTGCCCGTAGCAACCGATCAGATCTTTCCTTTTGATTTCTAACTTGTAGGTGGCTGCTTAAAAATGTAGAAGATTGCTCAATGATTGGTCAATTTGATCAGGGCTGCTCCTGCCATCAGACAAGGTGTAAACCTTGCCTCAGGTGGCAGTGAGCGGGCAGTTACAAGGGGCAGCAAAAAGTCACCTCTAGTAACTTTAAGAGCACAATAGTTCTTTCTCTACTTGAGATGCAGCCTCCCTCTTGACCCGGTCCGACATCAAAGAGGCAAGACCAGATCGGGTTGCTGGAGCAGCATCAGGGCTGCTGCCACACCTGGACAGAAATGGCTCTGAGATTGGTATGCCAGTATCCTCAATGATGAGGTCTTAAAGGGAAAATAAATTCCCCTATTTGGCATGAGCTCATTCAGTTCAGCTTTTTGTCTGAATTTCCATATATGTATATTGGAAACCAAGATAGTTTGTGTGCCAGCTGGGACCGGCTTTCTACTCCTCTTGAGCTCACAATAAAATGCAACCCCATCTTCACCTTGTTCCATTGTGAAGTTATGAATTCTGGTTCTTGAAGTCTCTCTGCTTTCCAGAGAGTCTGTGCACCAGACTTTAAGTCAAAAAGGGGGGTATGGTTTCCCTTTAACGGGCTGTGGCTCTTTCACTTCAGAATATGAAAATGTACAGGCATCTACAGTTTAAATTTATCATCCAGTCAGACTCTGCTTTCTAAACTGCTTGACCAATTCCTTCATTTATGGTTATATTTAATATTATCATGCTTTCCAGAAATGATACTGAAATTTGACAAATGAAACCTGACATTGGAAATGTCTTTGAAAAAAAAAATCAGTAGGGCAGGATTCTCATGGTCCGGCCTTTCTTGAGGATAGTAGATTGGTAACATGTTAACATAAAACTTAGGTCACAAAGCAACAGCATTAATCAGCCATTAGATTGCCTACTTCGAGCTGGCTCATTGATTTTTCTTTGACTCTTTCTAGAAATGAAAGCTTTAAGTGAGCTGATTGGCCCTTATGGAATGAAGTTTTTGAGCGAAAATCTGATGTGGCATGTAACCTCCCAAATTGTGGAACTTAAGGTACTTTATACTTGAATAATATTGTAATTATAGAATGTAGTGATTATTTGATTGATATATTCTTGACTAATTACCAAAAATGTTCAGTAACAAGTTAGAAGCTTTTTAGTTTTTTTATTAATTGCTGTTATATACAAGCTTTTTAACAATACATTTTCTGTAAGTCCGTACCTTTAATAATGCAGATAGCCTGAAAATAATTACTCTACTGTGTGTGAATGTGATAGAAGCTTAAATTGTAAGCTCAGGGGCAGGGACTGAATGATGTATCATCTTTATAAAGCACTAGAGAATATATTGGTGTTATATACATAATAATAAAGAAAATATTATGGTGTATTCAGTGAGAGATTTCAGTTTTACAATCATCTGATATATCATATACAGCTTTTACTATATATACCATAAAATGACACAGAACATTGCTAACTGAAGTTCCCAGCACTTTGGGATTGAATAAATGTAGTACCTTCTTATTCTTATGCAGTAGAATGAAGCTCATTTGCTAATTGTATTGCAGTAGATCAGAGGCATTTTTCAATTAAAAACACAATGCTGATTACAACAAAATTATGAATGACTAATAATAATTCAGTGCACAGTGTGAATATTGTACACTGAGATCTCTAAGAGATTTTGTCTGTTCTTTACATTTCCTTTTCAGAAACTGGTTATAGAGAACATGGATGTGCTGGTACAAATCCGCTCGAACTTCAGCAATTCAGAACTTATGCCGTCCCTTCTAGCCAAGCTCTCCTGTACGTCTAAATACACATCCAGCTATTCTTTCATGCTACTGTTTATAAATGATGCATGTTCCTAATAATAACTGCTCTTCCATCTACAGGGGTGATCCTGGCACCTCTAGCTGCCCACAGCTTCTATTCCTATGTCACCCCACTCGTCCCCCATGCTTAACTCTTCAGCTTTGGAGGCGGAGTGAGGAGGGGCAGCATTGCTAGTGCAGAGAGTGCTATTGCAATAAAAAACTGAATTTTGGCTCTTGAAGTTACCAGGAGCGGCTTTTTGCCACCCCTGCTAACCCACTCGGCACTGCGCCCCTTTGCATCTAGGCCTCCCTTCTTTTCTGGGTGACTTATATAATCCTTTTCCTATTTTACTATTAAGTAGCCTGTACAGCCACAACAACCCCTACTTTTACTAATGAACCAGGTAGAGTGGTGCTGGGGATATTTCCTGGTATCAATTTAGCTCCACATTAATCTGTTCCAAACTGGAGAGCTACTGAACAAAAAGCTAAATAGTTATCTTGTCTTATAATATCAATGTGTACATCATTCAAAAAATGGTTTTAAAGGTAAACTAACCTTTTAACCTCATAAAACTGAAATCTGAGATGTTTTTGCCGAATATATGACATGCAGTGACCATGCCCAACCACACCCTGTTACACTTCAGCTACGCCCCTTGCTCCATTCAAATTGAGGTGTAATCAGTGTCGGACTGACCCACCAGGATACCAGGAAAACTACCGGTTGCTAATACAAATAACCTTATCCGCGCTTAAACTAGTATTAATACCCAATGTATAGATTATACTTAGCAATTATCTAAAATCCAGAATAATACTCAAAAAGTGACACCCCACCAATAAAGTGAAATTGAAATAACCTAACGTGAACAGCTGCCTTCCTCCAAACTAATCCTCTATCAACAAAACTATCTCAAACCAGAGTTGGCGCTCTCACAAAACAAATCACCATGTAATGTGAATTAATTCAAATAATTTATGTTTATTAGTGAATCACAATAAAAAACAAATACACATAATTAGTTCTAACAATAAAAATCTAGATAAAATACACCAATATACAGGATAATCCAAGATTCATTTGAGGAACTGGGGTAAATACACATTACATGGTGATTTGTTTTGTGAGAGCGCCAACTCTGGTTTGAGAAAACTACCGGTTGGCCTAGGTGTCAGTGTGCCTTCCTGCTCACCCAGCCATTTGCCGTTTTTGCTTTTATCATGGTCATTCCTCATTTCTATATGAAAATAAAAGGAAGGAGGGAAAAATAAATAATAATATGTATGGGGAAGTGATTAAGAGAATAAATAATGTGAAGAGAGAAGGAAAAATTTTTGGAGACTGGGCCCACAGTCTAAGGTTTTCTGGTGGGCCCCAGGCACCCCAGTCCGACACTGGGTGTAATGATGTAATGACTGGTACAGAATGGTACATTAACCTAAACAGTTACAGTCAGCAATCATTTTTATGCCAGGTTTTTGCTGACTTTGTTACTGTTTTCTTTTCTGTTACAGCTCCTGAGAATTTGCTAAAAAGAATGACAATTATTGGTGTTATCTTATCTTTTCGGGCTTTGACACAGGAAGGTCTCAGAGAGGTGGGTGCTGGTCTTAAAAAACACATCAGTTAATAGAGCTTCTCCAGCAGAATCCTGCATTGAAATTTATTTTTTAAAAATGCAAACAGATTTTTTAATATTTATTTTTGAAATTTTACATGAGGTTAGCCATATTCTTCATTTCCCAGGGTGCCACAGCCATGTGACCTGTGCTCTGAAAAACTTCAGTCACACTTTACTGCTGCAAGTTGGCCTGATGTGACCCCCCAGCAGCCGATCAGCAGAACAATGGGAAGGTAGCAAGATAGCAGCTGCCAGTAGATATCAGAATAGCACTCAGTAGTAATAAATCCAAGTCTGGCTTGGGACTCCTCCAGTTACATGGGAGTAGGAGAAACAATAGGTTACCTGAAAGCATTTCTAATGTGTAGCGCTGGCTCCTTCTGAAAGCTCAGACTCAGGCACAATGCACTGATATGGCACCTACACACCAGTATTACAGCTAAAAAATAAATTTGTTGATTCAAGAATACAATTTTAAATGGTAGAGAATTATTTGCTATGTAAACAAAGTAATTCAGAAATAAAAAGTACACCATAAAAATCATGACAGAATCCCTTTAAAACTTTTTGGCAAATAGAAACATTTACAGCAACCAGATCTACCATTTTCATTTTATTTCAGTGTTTCAATGGCATCTTGCAATGACCCCTGGATGATGGGCCATAAATTAACCTTTCACAGCTAAATTGAATTTAAAAACTGGTACCTTTTCCATTTCTGTAGGTGTTTGCTCATCATTGCCCATTTATAATGAGTCCCATTGAATCGCTGAAGGACCTGGTGAACCCTGATATTGATATTCAGGTAAGGGTTCAAGTTTTTCTGACAGCTTGATTTTTTTATCTTTTCTTTATTGTAAGTAGCCATTTAATTTAAAGGAGTAAATGAACAGTAAGTTTTAATAGAATGAATGCAGGCATCAACTTTTCTGAAGTTATACAATATTATCATCTTGAAAACTTGATCTCCTTTTGTTTTCCAAAATATGGTGATGACCTACCCTGTGAAAAGACAAGAATAATTTATGTTTAATGTTTTGTGTCACTGAAATAAGCAGAGAGTCTGCACTAATCCTCAGTGTTAATATTTGTGGTTTAGTTCTCAAATATCTGCAACCTGTTCTGTACTGTTCCCAGCAGCAAGAAAGGAGATTTGTTTTTATTGTTCTTATTTTTCCTGTTGTCTGTCATCCAAATGCTTTCTCACTGTTTTCATATCTTTTTTTGAATTATCAATAATTGGCAGCTCCGCAAACCTTTCTCCAGTTAAAGCTGCAGAGTTTACACAGTAAGGCAGAATGAATAAGACACAAGTCCACCAAGTTCAAAACATAAAAATCATTTACAAGGAGTCTGTTGTGAGTTTGTTGTGGCATATGTGGTTTCATGGTGACTCCCTTCTCATGCATATGGAGAACCTTGCCTCATTGATGAAATAATTGCCAGGTGTATGTTCTTACTTGAGTAGTAGGACAAGCCAGTAGTACCAAGCAACATAGCGTAAGATTGCACCAGTCCTGGCAATCAATCAGGCACCTTGCAGGGGGAGCTCATTCATAGTGTGTGGGCTGCAATGTGGCATTTTCACTGCAAAATTCAAGATAAAGGGATCACTGGGACCAAAGGTGTAGCGCTACTCTACTCTTAGATCCTGGTGTCACTATGATTTTTGACTTTCTATTTTATTGTGTCTGAGAGTTTTTTGACTGATCCTGATCACTGCCTGTCCTGAACAACTCTGCTTGTTTGCCTCCTCAGTTTATACTTTCTGGCCTTGACACACAAACACCTGCTACACCAACATAATACTGTATACTGTTTATATCATTATATACACCATGGGATTCATTCATTTTTAAGTTCTACAGATTGTCTCTTGCATTTTTCTGTCAACTCCCAGCCAGTCCAGCCATTATCAGCTTAATATCTCTATCTAACTCTATCCCTGAATCCCTCCGTAGGGAACACTCACCCACTCTCTTAAAGATAAAACTCAGATGCTACCTTCTGGAGTGCTAAAACATTATTTTGCCTAGTCCTGCGCTTGAATTGATTGTAAGGCAGCTGTTGGTTTAGAATTAATCTCATATTAAGTGTTCTTAGAGAGACAGCTTTATGGAACTGAATAAAGTTAAAAAAACAATTTCAGCTGTAAAGGACCAATGCCACCATTATTTTCATTTATTAACCCCACCCTGTCTCCAATCCCCATATATCCCTCATGCAATGCTGGTCATAACAGGCTTTTCACCCATATGCCATTCCCCATGTGTCACTCACTGCCACACTCACTGCCCAGTGCCATTCTTGTGTTCATGGGGGGACCCATATAAATAACTTGTATGGGGCCCCAAAGTTTCTGATGGCAGCCCTGATAAAAGTCTCTTATGTTCTGGCACTTCCCACTGATTGGCAGCTCTGTTCCTGTTTGCCCATCCTGCTTCTAAACTATCTACCAATATGTCTGTCAATATACACATTTATAAAGCAGAAAACATACATGATATAAGAGTGGCCAGCCAGCCCTGTATGGAAAGGCTCTCATATAACCCACATAGGGCTTTATTGGGTCCAGCTTGAATAGCCATACAGGCACCTGCTTTCAGGTCAAACACTTTTCAAATCGATGTTGTGCCTATTTTTATGTTATGAATAGTGCAGCACAGTTTGCAGATTCATTCTCTCTGCTTATGTAACAGTCCCCCTACTCATACAGGTCTTGGTGCAGCCGGCTTTAACCCTGCATGTTTCCTTCACACAGTTAGGACGCACCAACTGTCATATCTAAAACAACAGACCAAAAAGATCCTCCTACAAGTGGGAGGACTCAGATAGCCTAGTGGTTAGGGAATCGGCCTTCAGTGGTGTGACCCACTGTGACTCGGGTTCGATTCCACCCTAGGTGCACCTTGTGACCTTGGACAAGTCACTTAACTCACATACCGATGTCCCGGCCAGGCAAGCTGCGCGGGCAGCTTGCGAGCCGTTTTGACTTTTTCGGTGGCTACATTTACATTTCCCTACCAATCCTCTAATGATTTATACCAGCTATGAAATTGTCTGCCTTAATTATGGTTGATTGTCCCTGTCACAGTTAGTGGAACTGGGGTCTATGGCAGCTGAAAGCAACTGTCACAGGAAAAATCAGTTTCCTTCCATTGGCAATAAGAAGTCAATTGATACACATCCCTGATGCTTGTGATATAACTATGAGAGCCCACTAGATATCAGACCAATGCCAATGGCAGTAAGAGACTGAAAGCAGTTGCAGATCAGCAATAGCTGGATATTCTGAAGACAGGGGCGCTGCTGCCATAAGCCTGCAAGTTACTACGGGCGGCAAAAAGCCACTCCTGGTAGCTTTAAGAGCTGAAATTCTGATTTTAAATCAGATTTTCGACTCTGTACTCAGGGCAGCATGGACCCCAGAAATGCCCCTGTCTGATGTCTGATGAATAGTTTTTTTTTATGATTAATCTTTCTAGGAAATGATAGGGAGTGATAAAGGATTTATGGTGCTAGAAATATGAACTCAGAATTAATCTCATATTATGTTCTTAGAGAGACAGCATTATGGAACTGAACAGAGTTAAAAATAAATTCAGCTGTAAAGGACCAATGCCACCAAAACGTGAATGTTTTTTTCCTGTTACCCTAACTGCTCCAAACTGCATTTTTACTTCAGTATTTTAATGATGTCAACGTATGTGTGTGACAACAATTTTTAAAGATTGTTCATGGCTCTTACAGACAAGTGTTTTTCCCTGCGTTTCCCTGTGCTGGATCTGTCATTTGTTTCAGCACAGGAAGAAATGCAGGCCTATATATCCTATTAGGCTGTACTCTGTGTGGCACAGGGAAGCTCCTAACACAGCAAGTTGCATTCCACCTGCATTCCACACTTGCCTGTGCCACAGTGACTACAGTCATATAGGAAATACAGGCCTGCGTTTCTTTTTGTGTTCCCCTGCGCTGAAACACATGCAAGATCCAGCGCAGGAAAACGCATGTAAAAAATGCTTGTCTGTATGAGTGGGGTAACTGTCATTACATATAGATAAGCAACATTGTTAGCCTCCCCAAACAAAAAAATCACCATCTGCCTATGGTCTCAGGAATCAGTATCATAGCCAATACAGCAATAGCCAACAGTGGTTTGTGTAAAATACAAAGGAAATGTTGATACTAACGGCTCTTTATCAAGTTGTTAATCAGTATAATAATTCTGTGCCAACTGGAGTGGCAGGCAGCTATCCCAGCTCCTTCACCCTCTTCTTCATAGGCTTTCACACCTTTCCAGTAATATTATCAAATTTTCAAAAGTGAAAATGTGCTATTGATACTAATGGGGCTATTAGACAGACAAGAAATAGAAGATACTTTGGGGTTATTATATTATATAGTTTACAATGTATGGCGAGTCAAGGGTGTAAGAGGTTGTATGACATCCTTTAATGGAACAGTAACACCAAAAAAGTATGTCATTGTAATTCAAATAAAATTTAGTGTTGATCTGCAGTGTTTAAAACTGTGTGTTTGCTTTAGAAACACTACTATAGTATATATAAGCTACTGTGTAGCCAGAGGGGATAGATATTCAAACTGAAATGGGGCTAAATGGCACAAGTTATATAGCCAATAACATATAAGTCCTGTTAAACACCATTGTATTTCACAGAGCTAATTTGTCATCTGTTATGTAACCTGCACCCTTTCTCCTTTCTCAGTGTTGAATGGCTGCCCCCATGGCTACATAGCAGCTTATTTATGTAGGGATCCCAAGATTTGGGCCCCTTAGGTTGGGTTCCCTTTTAGACAGGCACCAGAGGGTGGCCTTATGGGTTATGGACACCTAAAGGCGGTCCTAGCTGTTTATGTGTGAAAAGGGAGTTTCCCTGTTATTCAACCACCAGGTAGTGTGCTGCAATATAAAAAGGAATGACACACATTCTGTGCAAGGTCTTTTGTCCTGGGACCCCCCTCTGTAAGAGGCCAACTTTAGGCTCCAGTTATACAGTTTAGAGAGATATGTTATAGTCACTCTAGGAGTGAAAGGTTAGCTAAAAAGGGCAGTCTGAAGCCCCTCCAGGAGATATTGAGGTTAAGACCTCCTGACATTACTGGCCGGAGTTCAGGTACACTAAGTGGCCAGCTCAGGTGGTAGCTAGGGACCACAGAAAGGAGATTGCCTAAGCAAAGGGTATTCTTGGTGTGAGTACCGGGGAGAGTCCTAAGAGAGTGTCACTTGGCGGGAGTACCGGGGAGAGCCCTAAGAGAGGGTCTTCTGGCATGAGTACTGGGGGGAGCTCTCAAAGAGGGTCTTCTGGCAGGGAGTACCGGGGAATAATCCTATGTGAGAGGGTCTCCTAGAGGAATTAAGGAGAAAGTACCTGAACCTGCATATCATACTTCTGGATACTCTGTGTGAATACAATAAACAAGTTCATCTGGTTAATCAGCACTTCCAGTGTCTTGGCTAATTCCTCAAGGAGTGGATCCTCAACTGCCTGGTAAGCAACCACCCCAAGGGGGGCAAGGTCCTGGGAGTTGCAGGGAGTCCATACACAAGGAGGACAATACAGAGTTGTCCCTACCCTGGGTGGAAGCTATAGCCAAAAGTGGGCTACATTTATATAAACTATAGTAGTTTTTCAGAGGCAAACACACCAGATTTACCCAGTGCAGGGCAACAGGACACCAATATTTGTTACAGGTTACAGTCTTTCCAGCCATTTATTTCCAGCAATTGACATTATTTGACTAGACAACTGTCATTATTGCGATATTTCAGCATTTCACAGAGAGCCTTCTTTAAATGTAACCAACAATTTAATGGGGCTCATCTAATGTACCCCCTGGTCATATAGCCAAAGCTAGCAGTTGAATGCTGTCAATCTGCATACAAAGCTCTCTGGAGCTAGCTACATTGGATAGGGAATTAGGTTGTCCTTTTGCCACAGGTTCATGGCCAAATGTGTCAGCAAATAAAATAACAGTACATTGGCGCTCAAAATCAATTAATGCCATTCTGTTCAGTGCTATTTCTGTTGAACTCCTTAGCTACAGATCAAGTAGATTCAGGAATATAGTGAGGTTGACAGTGGTGTTTCATTTTCTGGTCTATTGATAGGCAGTTTACTTACAGTATCTAACTGGCAGATAAACTAGAATCACAAGCATGGGGATGTTCTCTTTAGCCGTGTATATAACATATATTGATACCAATCACAGGCAATAATAAAGGGAACAAAAGAACGTCAGATGGCTTATCTTCACTTATTGCAAAAGACTACAAGGTACATATTGTACATCTTTCTTTCCCCCTTTGATTGAAATGCTCTGTTCATGTAGGTTCCATTTCAGGTTTGGAACTTTTTCTTGACATTCCTATCTCCTTGGTAGAGCACAAACCTCTCTTTCTAGCTAACCTGTCTATCTCATTACATTTAAAAAGGTGCTATTATAGGATATGCTATTCACTGTCTGCACCTTGTTCAAGGGTCTGTTTCCCAAACTTCACTAAGGGGTTTTCACTTTCTTTAAGGCACAAAAATTCTTATTCTCCAGACTTCCCAGCACATCAACCTCTGGCACCAAGTGACGTCCAAAGATAAAGAGCCAAGGAATAACTAAAAGGAAGGGTCATGAGCCCCTTCTCTTTTAGTGTTGTGTGGGCCAAAACCCGTGGGACCCTCTGGCGCTCTGATTCCTTCTCCTTTCCTTGGCTGTGGCTTTTTTATATACTTGTGTATATTTACTGACATCAGAGAGGGGGTGAGTTGGGCATGGGTATATAAGTAAGGGATTGGGAGAGGGCATGTTAGGGTCAGGCCGTTTAGAAATACAAAGAGGTGTATTTATTAACACTGGAGACAAACATCACCAGGAATGTTGCTCATAGCAACCAATTAGATCTTTCTTTTGTTTGGAGGAGATTGTTTATATTGAATTGCTGATTGGTAGCTATGGGCAGCATCACTGGTGATGTTTGTCACCTATGTTACTAAATACACCCCTAAATGTAAATGATATCATTTTAGGCTCTTTAAAAACAGAAGAGGAAAAATGTTTTTCAAATAAACAGACAAAAAAGTTGTCCCTTGCCTATATATGTCTCAATGAGGTTGCAGAGACTACTGCCATCACACATATATATATATATAAGCCTCAGGAATTATGATTTCTTCATTCCCTTATTGCATTAATGATGTTTTCATAATTGTTTTAACGCACACAAGTGTCAGCCAGTTAGGGTGATTATGATGAATTGGGGTCTTTGCTCATACGCTCCCTTTACTTTATTCAGAATTTCCAGGCACTGACTCTCAAGTGACCTGGTCATGACAGGGCATTTATCCAGCTGGACAGGAGTCAGACATGCAATTTCAGAATCTGCAGAATGAAAAATCCCCCAGAAATAGCTTTAATTGGCTCTGCCTTTTAACTTCTTTGCTTAATTTCCTTCTTTTGTCCTTAACTTTTTGTTGGAAGAAATTTTTATTTGGATGTTTCCTATAAAAAAGCGGTTTGGAGTCATTTACGTATCCCTTCGGTGCAAGTGCTAAAACATTAAGAGCATGGTGGGGTGGTGCCCCTTTACATCTTCCCCTTATTTTATTCTTCCATCCTTAATTCTTGACACCTCTACAGGACAAACTGAAAAGCTGAGATTGTAAGAGAAAAAAATTGAAACAGGTCACTATGTCATTTGCTCCTGTAAGCCACTGTGCCATGGCTTTTGCGTCTGAAATTGCACTTTGCTCACTGTTTCTGGGTAAGTGAATGGGCCCTCATGTCTTGCTGTTATAAATGATTATTACCAGGTGTAGAAGAGTGTGGAATCGAAGAAGCATCTTGTGTTGCCACTAGAGGGTGCTCTTCTCCTAAATATTTTTTGGTTTATTGTTCATAACCTCTTTACCCTGTTGGTCCCAAAATGATTAAATGCAATTAAGACCACAGACGCAATATAAAGCCAAAATGATGTTCCATTTGTTTTATAGTATTACATTACAGATTTATACAAATAACTAAAGTAATTATGATAATTAAATACGTTTTGCACTGTGTTAGTGCGAGAAATATGTTATTGTGGTTAAACAATATTTATCATTGCGTCAGGTCATTGCTAATGCAGAAAATGGTATTTATGCTCCAGTGTGTAAGGACAAGGAGAAACTCTGGTCCAGTTTGTCACATTTAGATAAAATGGATGAGCTTCATTATCCTTGACTCTGATTTAAGTTATGGGCTGGAATAGCTAGTAGCTTTCGGGAATACTGTGATATGATTAATTGGCAATAATTGAGATTAACATTATGTTAAAATGAGTGCCTTATGTTGTTAAGTGAGCCTTCACGTAAGAAAATTTACCACCTGCTAATCCTCAGCATGCCATAACAGCCACAGGCTGGGCTTTCTGTTTGCATTACATTAAAGGGTTATGGTTCAATTATTGTATGGAAAATGATTATATGTTTAAAAAGGTTACAAGCAATTCATTCTGCTGTCTTGTGACTATAAAATTAGTAACATCTCATACTGAATCTCCAGGATGTCCCACCATTTTCAGTAAAGATAAATAAATATAATGTATAAAGATGAAGTGGTAATCTGTTGGGCAAAAATCATCTCAAGATGATTGGTCTGTGTCAGTCCCCAGCGTCAGTAAGGGTGATCAAACTGCTGTGTGTTCCCAACAGCAGTGAAGCTGGTCCCCTGGGAAGGTAACGTAAGGTGGCCTATAAAGCTGCTGAAGAACTGAGTCGGCAGCTTATCTGGCCATGTATGGGGCCCTCATACAGGCCCACCCGACCAGTGCCCGATTTCTAACCCGGACAACCCGAGCCCCCCCCCCGCATTCGTCCCCCTATCCCCCCCCCGCGAATGCACGAACACGTAAACACAAATTTGTGCCTCCCTTTGTGGCGTCGCCACAAATCTGGGCCTACAGATCTCTATCGGGCAGATTTAAAAATCCCATTGGGGTGTGGACTGCATCATCTTGTCGATTTGGTCCTCAGCCCCAAGGCCTGCATCCTATAAGTTTAATATAAATGTTTGGCCTTAAGGTGGGCATATCAGGGAAAGATCTGCTCATCTGGCAAGTGTATGACCACCTTTAGAGTAAAGAGTTCCTGGTTGTTGTCTTTAATGCACCTGAATGCCCAGCTTCAAGGTCAACTAGGGTGAGATTTGGGGTGATTACCTATAAACTTTGCTATGTATCCATGTAACTATGGCTGCTGCTCTTCTTTTCTATATTTGTAATCTTGTCTTAGTCTAAGGTGGACTTTAACCCTCCAATTGGGGGGGGGGGGGGGCTTGAACCAAATAGGTCAACAAATTGTGAACAGAGGTTTCAGATAGAATGTATGACCATAATTATAGAAAACTTTGTTTAGAAGACTGGAAGTTAGAATTTCAGCTATAAAATATACACACATTTAAAATGATGACAGCACAGTGACTAAAGCTCTGCCTATGTGTAGTGCAAATAAAAAAATTATGTTTTCACTTGAATACCTAAACTGATACAGACAGGTTTCGTTATCACTTAAATCTCCCTAATCTCCTGCGCTCACTAATAAAACAGTAGAAAGTCACACATTAATTACTAAAAAGCAAGGTGCTAATTAGTTATTTTTATTATCAATCTACAAGCCCTGCAGGAGTTCATATAAATGTTTATAACTCAGCCTGTGCTACACGGCTGCAGAGCTTTGATTCCTTCTGTGTCTCTCTGAAAGGTCCCAGGCTTTGCTATTAAGCTATTTTGTCAGTATGGAACATGCAGTGTGATAGACAGTGTTAGAGCAAATAAGTGCAGTAACAACTGATGTAACATATATATTTATACCAACACGCTCGCCTCGAGCTGCTTCCTACAGAATCCCACAGGGATCCATTCTGATTGTTTTTGCTGTCCACTTACATAATGGAATGGGGGAATTGCACAGCAGCCACTATATTATATGTCAGAGTATTTGTTTTTATGTACTTGTTCCCTTTAGTTGTCAATAACAGTACATTTTATACAGTAGATAATGACCACCATTTAAAAAAGTACTCATGCTGTAACTACTTTATTATTGGTGATTGTTAGTTGTACATGAGCAGAGATTTGCGAAAAGATTTAATTATTTATTACTGAGAAAATGGCAGCAATTGACTTTGCCACTCTGATGGCATTTCACTTAATAATATCACCACCACACCTCTGGTGTGTTCCTTGGATTTTGTAGGAGCATCTTATCCCTATCTCACCTGTATTAGTTCAGTAGTGTATACAGTACTCTGTTCACACATGATACCATGAAAATGTTTTTTTTTAATGTCATTCATTAACTACTGCCACCATTAACTAGTTTTCCCCCTAGTCAGTACAAAAAAGTACAAATAGTTTTGGCCACTATCGGCTCCACCATCACACGGAGCACTCATGGGTGAGGCGATAGTTGCTCTAAAATACTGACCAACACATTTTTTAGGGACAGATATCTGACATTGGCTGTGCTGCAAAATGCGGTGGTCAGTAATTTTTTGAGCAACTGTCGCCTCACCCACGAGTGTTCCATGTGATGGTGGAGTGTTGATCTCCCTTTTGTTGTAATCCATTGGTTTCCTTTTGGTCAAATATCAAATCCTCTGTAAGAGATTTGGAAAAATATTGCTGTGGACCCAAAACACAGTTTAAGCAAAATCCCTGGGAAAATACATTTTGTTGTCTTCAGCTTCTACCACAGAAGCAATGTACCTAGGTTAGAACTTTAAGGGGACATTTGCTAAAACTTTAACATTTCTCATATTATTATTTTTAAAAACTCAAAGAAACTAATTTACACAAATTTCTGACATTGACTAAAAGGAGAAGGAAAATCACATTAGTGCCACCTAGAACACTATATTTATTCTGCAGAAAGCATTGCCATTCCTGAGTAAAGAGCCCTAGACACTTTCTTTGTTTGCTTAAGATTGCAGCTGCCATTTTAGCTTGGGCTTCATAGCTTCCTGCTGTATAGCTCTAACCCTTATAGCTCAGATTACACATTCCTAAGGGAGGGGGGTGGGAGTTCTTAGTATTCTTATGGGAGGGGGAGAAGGGAGGGAGGTGCAGACTCTGGCCCTAGGAATGAAGGATTTTTCTGAGAGAGGAAGTCAGATACCCAAAGAACATGTTTACAAAAAAGGAGACAAGAAATCCTGTGTTTCTTTTGATAGAGGACCCAGTGTAGTTTTTCTATGATTGTTTTTGGCTGTATTCCCTTAAGAATGTGTAATAGGAGATATAACGACTAGAACTATACAACAGGAAACTAGGAAGATCAAGCTAAAATGGCAGCTGCAATCTTAAACAAACAAAGAAAGCTTCTAGGGCTATTTACTCATGTATGGTAATGCTTTCTGCAGAATAAATATAGTGTTCTTGGTGGCACTAATGTGGCAAATCTATTGGCACTAAAATGCCAAAATGACTTTCCTTCTCCTTTAAAGAGATACTGACAGTATAAATTAAACTGTTCTGAAAAAATCAAGTTTCTTTTTACTCGCCCCCCCATATTAGCAATCTTTCTTTCTTCATATAAGAGTTGGAGTAAGATTTTCCTTGACAAGTTAGGTATAATAAATCTTTTAGGGGAGTGCACCATTGCCCACAACATGTACTAGAGCTTACACTTTTAGAATAACCAACTCAGTCAGAAATTGGAAAACTGGAGTGGTTATTTGAGTTGAGAATGAAGAGAGACAGTGAGAAGAGAGATTGTTAAAAGGGAGATAGTGAATGGTGATAGTTGATTATTTCAGAAATAGTACAGAATTTTTGATTGACTATATAAAGAAAGTTCCTTATTTCTATGAGACAAAGCTTACATTTTCACAATAGTTCCCCTTTAACGCAAGCTTCTGAGACTTAAAAAGAATACAGTTAGAAAAAAATATTCAAGTTTTTTTGTAAACTGATGGTCAATTATGGTAAAAATATTACAGTTTAAAGCTGTCTACACTCACATTCACCCTTCAATTAGCTTAGAGACTCATTTGGTGTCTAATGGTGCCTGGAAATGGCTTTGCCCAAGGTTGTACTAAGCTCCTCTCTACACTGGCGTGTCCTGGACCCCAGACTTTTGACAGTAAAATCATAGGTAGTGTGGCACTTGTTCCCTGTAGTAGCGGCGGCGGCATGCTGTGAGCTGCTTGGTGATGCGTTACACACAGAAGGAACTTGACGTGACTAAAAGATATCAGACATGGCTTGTCAGGGGCTGGAGTTCCAAGGAATACTAAACAGAACCTTGCCATGTGTATACAGAGGAGACTCTCCCTGCTGAAGATGTGCACTGGCAGCTCTTTCAGAGATGCACGATGAAGGTGCTGACATTTCTACTGGATCAGCTGAGTGATGTCTTAGAGGAGTCATTTGTGACAAAGTACTATTCCTACGTTACACTCTAGAACTGTTGGAAGTCAGCTGATGGCAGAGCTTGTGTAACAGGCAGTCACGTTTGTCACAGAGAAGAAAAATCTGTTATTTTACTGAGGCAGTTACTACCTTTAATAAATGACATGCTATTTCATGGGTACAATATCTACTTAAGTTGTAGCTTCTGATAAGTCCAGAAAGCTTGGAGCTCAGGAGCAGTACCTTTCAATGCAGATTAATAAAGAACAAGGGACACTTAAAAGAAATCTATACCCCCAAAATAAATTCTTGACCAACTGATCATTTTTGTCATATTATGTGATCTATTAAAGTATCTTACCAAATTAGAATATATATATATATATCGGTAAATATTGCCCTTTTACATCCTTTCCCTTGATCCACCATTTAGCGATGGACTGTGTCGTCCCTCCGAGATCACATGACAGGAAATAATGCAGCTTTAATTGTAACAGGAAGTAGTGTGGGAGTAAAAGGCAGAACTCTGTCCATTCATTGGCTGATGGGGCCTAGCATGTATGTGTACCTTGGCTTGTTTGTGTGCACTGTGATTCCTTTGATCGCAGGCGGCGGACCTTAGTACTTAAACTGGCAATTTTCTATTTCGGATTACCCAATAGCACATACTACTAAACAGAGGTTTTCTGGTTTTTTGATGCTGCTGTTATCGTGCGACAAGTCCGAAAAGTCATAGTTTTTTTTGACAGTTCTGCAATTTTTTTTTATATATACATTTTCAGTTTAGATATTTTGTGGAAATTAGTTTTCTTGTGGTTTCTAAAAATAAAAATGATAACATTTTGAATTTTAGTAAATCTGCCTCAAGTACAAGGTGCTGTTTTATTATTACAGAGAAAAATAAAATTACTTTTTAAAAATCTGAATTATTTGCTTATAATGGATTCTAAGGCAGATGGCCTTCTTATTATTTGGAGCTTTCTGGATAATGGGTTTCCCAGTAACAGATCCTATATCTGTATATATGTTTTATTCTGTGAAAGGTAGCCTGGAGGAAGCAGGACTGCTATCAGGGGAATCCACGATATCATGACCATTGTTACAAGGTTGCCACCTAGCTGTTATTTAACCAGTCTAACTGGTCAGAATAAAGCTTGATGCCAATGTTATTGGCAACAAAGAATGCTAAAAATAGCTAAAAGATAAGAAACCCAGTATTTTTCTCCAGGAGGGGTGCAACATTGTCCTCATAAGTGTATCACCAAGACCGCAACCCTTTCCCCAAAATCTACTTCCCATTAACCCTCTGCCCCACCCTACTTATCTCTAGATACCAACCAACCTGCTTGTTACGCTCCTCTACTGACCTTTTTCAGATCCTCTCTCATTCCCTCCTCACACACTGGCATTCAACATTTTGCAAGGGCTGCCTCCTTTCTCTGGAATTTGCTCCCACAATCTGTCAGACTTTCTCCCAATCTCTCTGCCTTAAAAAGATCTCTAAAAATGCACTTATTTAGAGAAGCTTACCCTCATTTAGTTTAACATAACCTCAGTGTGCTGCTAAAAGCAATAACCTGTGCCACACCTCTCACATTGCTTAATTCTGATCTTGCCCACTCCTACGCCTTGTCTCAACTCTTTCTCCTTGTAGAAGCTCTTTTGGGCAGGGCCCTCTTCACCTCTTGTATCGGTTATTGGTTGCTTAATATGTTACTCTGTATGTCACACTTAGGGGCCCATTCGTCAATGTATGAATCTGAATCCTGAAAAACGGTCATTTCTGATGATCGAAAAGGTCTTTTCGTTTTTATATGAAAATTTCTGAACTTTCGAATCATAAGTACGAAACTTTCATATTGAAACGATAGTAAACATATTGGCGATCCGAAAGTCACAAAATTTTCGTATCCCAACGATCGTAAATGGTGCGAAGCCCTTTCTGACTTTGAAACGTCAATGCATGCTTTGGGAAGCTTTCCACAGGACTCAGTGGCACTCTGCAGCTTCAACCTGGCCAAAAGAAAGTCACGATACCGAAGTTTGAATGAATCCGAAACTTTCGTACTCATCAAATATGATTTTGTCGCAAGAATTGTCGCACAAATTGTCGCAAAGTCGCGGAAATTAAAGAAAAAAAAAACGCAGAAAATACTCACAGTTCTAAAAGTTAGAAAAAATACGAATTTTTTCTAATTGTAAGCAATCGTACATTAATAAATGGGCCCCTTATTGTGCAGCGCTGCGGAATATGTTGGTGCTTTATAAATAAATGTTAATGATAACAAATACCCCTTTTAATATATACAGACACCATAGTTGGAAAGAGAAGGCTGCAGTTATTTTTTAGGAATAACAATTGACATCAGTTAACATGTGTAACATTAACAACTTACATTTACGTAATATTTTGTAAAACAAACAATTAACAGCAATCAATAATAACTTGCCTCCTAGAGGGCCAACCCTGTCATGTCTTGATTCCCTATACACAGGTCACTGGATCCCATGCCTGAAATATGAAAATAAATACAGTATGCATCACGGTTATTCAGTGCTGTAAATGAGAGGTATTTAGACTCAGGGGCTGACACCCTAGGGGTCCTGTAGCAGTCCATGGATGGCATACATGCTGAATGCCTACCAGGTTTAGATTTAGTGGTTTATAGTTTCCTGCTGTGCTGGATATTTCTAGAAATGCTTACTGTAAAAGTCATATTTTAATGTGTCTGTACCTATAAGCTGCAAAGGGTTTGACTGACCAAATGTCAAATAGAAAATGATAAGTAAAACTATGTGAAAGCCGTTGCCCTAATGCAAAATTAAACAAGATGTCATTTATATTTGACTGATCTCCACAGGGGAGACATAGATGGTAACAACTACCAGTAATTGCAGGAGTTTCACTTAGTAGTGTTAATGGCCCTGCAATAAAAATCAATTTTGCAATTAGCAATTAATCAGAAGCATATGTCATGCACAGTCCTATGTCACAGACAGGGAGCTGGGAGATTGCATAAAGCCAGAAGGGAGTCTATATATTGACATTTTGACTAGGCATGTATGAGCTTTACTTAGGGACCCTAAAAGCCAACAATTCTGTTAAAGGTGGACTAAACCCTTAAAATGAATATGGCTAGAAATGACATTTTATATACTGAACTTATAACATCAGCTTAAAGGAGAATGCAAGTCAAAATTTAAAAAGCATACTGCCCAATAGTCCTCCTATTGTTTAGTAAAAACGCCACACTTTTGGCTCACCTAATCAAATATTTACTCAGTCACACTTACTTCACATTTTCTAGAACAGGCAGCCATCTCTAAAAAGGTATTCTCCCTTCCTTTCCCTCCTTGCTTCATACTGCACATGTGTTTCATTCCCTCCCCCCCTCCTCTCTGCCAGATCTGCTTGTGATTGGCTGGTGGGCATGTGTAGCTCAGAACAGGAGACAGGATCAAGTTACACACATGCTCAGAGAATAGGAAGGCTGCCGCTGGCACCTACAGGAAGGGGAGAGAGATTTCAGTGATGTCACTGTAGGCTTCACACTGCTGTAGGCTGTCAGCACCATATCTCAGAGAAGCAAGCAGGGATCTGGGAATTTAGATATGCAGTAAGTACTTAAAAAGAATGCCTTTAGACTTACTTTTAATTTATACTAACCTTTCATTGTCCTTTAAAGGTTCAGCATCTCTATAGTAGTAATAATCCAGGCCTTCAAAGTTGTGCATAGGAGATCTCCATCTTTGATTTTGTTGTTGATGTGTCTGTGGCACGCACATGCTCAGTGTCCCCCACCCAAAATAATTTATGTGGGGCCCCCATGAAGACAAGCAAGCAGTACAAAAATGTTGCCCATGCCCCTTGTGTGTAATATAAACTACTGATATTACTATATAATTAGCCATTCATATAAAGAGTTCCAGTGCTAATAAGTCATTCAGTTTATTGGGGGTCAGTGAAATTTGTCTTAAGTTTAGCCACTTCCCACCTACCTGCCCCTGCTCTGTGCTGTCATTGCTTGATATGGAAGTTTTTGCGTAAGTTTTATGGCCCAATGATCTTGCTGTGGGGCCAATAACTAGTCAGTAGAGGTTCATAAAAATAGTAAAAATGGGTAAATGTTGGCCTTTTTGGTCTCTTTTTCCAGTTAGAAATGTTGTAAGCTAGTATTTCCCAAAGTGCGATGTTTGCAATGGACCCCAATTTCTATCTTTATTTTACCATTGGGACTTCATTCAGGAAAAGACAGACAAGCACAGGTTTTTCCCAGAGACCTGTATAGTCGTACTAGTGCTGTACAGCTGTAGTTTTGTGTACATCTAAAAAAAGAAAGTTAATTTGTGTATAATACGATAATAACTCTTGTGTAGGGCCTAACAGGGATTTGGAATGATTGCATCCTACAGGCACCTGTCTACACAATGTTCCATTCCTCTCACTGTGTTGACCTACGCAGATTTAGAAAACAATTTTCTCTTTATGGTGCACAGCCTTGAGGAATTAATAGGTAATTAGATGAGTGCTAGTTGTTCATAATAATAAACCAATTTTCCACTAAGCAGGAGGAAAAAAAATATGCATGGTGCGGCACATTAAGACCAACCTGTTTCAGTAAACCTAAAGGGATTCCAGGCCATTACATGCCACAACAAGAACAACGGCACAGTGTGAAGTTTCCATTGTTTGCATACTGTGGGAATTAACCATTAAGTAATTGCCTCATTTCAGAGGCCCCATGGGATGGCGCTTCCTCAACTTCAAAAACCCCAAGTGACTTTGAAAGGTCAAGCACAGGATGGAAGGTAAAACCTTTCTAACAAATAATGCATCAGTAACACTAAATGCTCTTTTTTTTCTAGGTGACTCTGAGCATTTTTGAACTGGCAACTGCGGCGGGTGTGCCCTGTGATGTAGACCCAAGCCTGGTTGCCGCTCTCTCAAACATTAAAACAGGTAGGCATGAATCTGACTCAGATACAAAGCACTGAATGACAAGGTAGAATTCACCATTTATCAAAGACCATTTGTTAAGTGGAAACTCTCGTTAATATATGAACTATTGGCCTGAAACAGTGTTATTCTGAAAGGCATAGTTTTACTACTGTTAATAAGATTTCAGATTCACTTATTGGATCAGTGACAGCTCCCTAAGCCGATAATGACTACTTTTAGCAGGACCAGCAACCCGTTTACAATCTATGTATTAGGGACACTTTTAAGTGAGTGCCTACCCTGCTATACCCAGCACCAGGAAAAAACTTGTTGGGCACTGCGACTCCCACTGAGCCAGGTCTGCTCTCCCAGAAGATAACTATGTGCTGCGCTCTCCCTCTCATCGTGGCCTCAATGAGGAAATGCCCTAGTGTGGATGCAGCAGCTCTGGACTGGGGGGGGGGGATCCCAGGCAGCAGGCCCAGTGGGCCCTGGAGACCCCAGCCTGGCACTGCTTTCATCCACAATCAACTCAGCAAGAATGCAGACAATATATATATATGTGTGTGTGTGTGTATATATGTGTGTGTGTGTGTGTGTGTATATATGTGTGTGTGTGTGTATATATGTGTATATGTATAGAATTTCTAATATAATGACCTGTTTTGCTTTGGCTTAAAAAGTTTTTGACCAAGAACACACAACTGACTCTTGTTTATCTGCAGTTAATCTATGAAATGTGCACTAGGCAAACATACACTTTGGGGTTTTAAATATCAGCTAGTGATTAGCCTAAATGTACTGCAGTTTTAGATCACACTCTGATGTGAGAATGTATCCCTGTCCTTGCATATTATCACACACAGTGTTGGATTCTGCTGCAATCAAATCCAATCCAACTAATGTTGTATTCTTTGCTACTGCAATAACATAAAAATGAGATCCATTACAGTTATTGAGGTATACAGGGCAATATGCTTCATACCTCCTTCACCAGCCTCTGGCTGTATCCTACTCCCTCATTCATAAAACCCAAAGACCTTTACAGCATTTCATTTCATCAAGCATTTCATTTGGATAATTAAGCATTGTATTTGGAAAAAGGCTGGGAAAGAGTGATGCTAAGAACAGGAAGTCCAGCAATGAGCAGTGAGAGGTTAAATTGAAATTATCAGATCCTATAAATTGTAACCTGCACAATCTATCTATTGGGTTAATACAGTCTCCTTCCTATATAATTCTCTGCTAGGGAAATATGAATCTCACCCACGGTGAGTATGTTTCACTTGGTTTTAAATAAATAACTTAAATAAAGCCTGGCCCTGAATTCCCCCCTGACTAGAACCATTCAGATTCACTTAGGATATTAATCAGACAGCTTTATTTGAGGTATTACAATACAGAGTAGTAAATAATACCTTGTGCATGGTCTCAGAAGGTATCTGTGTAGTGCGTGGGTTTCTGAGGCTTTTTGTGACTTTCTTAGCCTAGCACATGGCAGTACTACTGACAGGAGACAATAGATGTGGTCCTTGTACTGCACAAAGCACCCTAGCAAACATCTCATCCATGTGCGATTAGATTGCAAACCTAAATACAAGCAAATTGGTAAGTTTGTAGCCCCTAACAACAAGTGTCACACTAGATTGCTTCCAGAGCCAAAACTTTCAAAATGATCTAATAACTGTCCAAAGACTTTTGATTTAATTAAAATCCTGATTTTTCTTGCAGACAGTGCTTCCCTAGAGGAAGAGTACAAGGTAGCTTGCCTGCTGCAGGTCTTCCTAGCGGTATCTCTTCCCCTGCTGGCCTCAGATCCAATGTCATTTTACAGCATTGAAAATGATGGTAAGATGGATTTCTGGAAATTAAGGGCAACTTGTAGGGGTAGTTCACCTAGTTAACTGTTATAGAATGGCTATTTCTAAGCAGCTTTTCAACTGGTTTTCATTATTTATTTTTTATAGTTTTTGAATAATTTGACTTCTTCTTCTCTTTTCAACTTTTTAAATGGGAGTCACTGAGCCTGGCAGCCAAAAAAAAAAAAACTATTGCTCTGTTTGGCTTCAATTTTGTTGTTATTCTTACTGCTGAACAAAAAGCAAAAAGTGCAAATTGTCTCTGAATATTACTCCCTACATCAAACTGGGGAAGCACCAAATCCACGATTCAATTTGGCCAAGATTCAGCCTTTTTCAGCAGGATTTGGCCAAACCCATGGTCCTGGCTGATCCTTAAAATCATGTGACTTTTTGTCACATAAGCAAGAAAGTTGAAAATTTTCAATTTGCCTACATGGTTCTTTTTGGTCCTTTGAGCACTTAATTTGAATATGCAAATTTGGGTTCGGTTCAGTATTTGGCCGAATCTTTCACAAAGGATTCGGGGTTCGGCCGAATCCGAAAATAGTGGACTCGGTGCATCCTTACATCAAACTAAACTCAAATCTGAACAACCCCTTTAAAGGAAAAGGGCTAAAAGGCTAATAAAGAGTTAATCTCAAGCTGCAGGCATACCTTCAGCTGTCTCAATAGTGCCCTTAAGTCTCCCCATATTTCTCCTGTTCAGATGATCAGAAGCCAAGAAGGAAGCCAAGTAAGAAAAAACGCTGAGCTGTGTAAAGAAAGTTCCCATAATGCCTCACTCCTGCACCAAAAGCAAGACCCCTGTACATGCTCAGTTAGTTAGACCATGAGTCAGCTTTCTGCTGATTGGCTCAGATCCACATTCCTAAGGGGGGGAGTGAGTTCTTAGAATTCTTGAGGGAGGGGGGAGCAGGAGAGGGGAGATAGCAGAGAGCTGTGTGTCTCTGGCAGAGGAAAACAGACACAACAAATCCTTTGACAGAAAACACAGTGCAGCGTTTCTGTGATTGCTTATGGCTGTATTTACATAGACCTTTCTTATAAAGTTTACTTAGTTTTTAACTTTCTTTCTTCTTTAAGCTTGTGTGTAAAGAGTCTGGTTATAATAGTGCCCCTTTCAGCATACAAAATAGACAAAATGTATCACAGCGCAGGCTCAGTCACAGCGCCACTGGGACTGGAGCGGCGCAGTCAGGCAATTGGTGCTGCATGGTCAGGCACAGTCACAGAGCAGTCAGGCTACTGGTGCTGCTCGATCAGGCATAGTGACCAGGGGCCACATAAAACAGCCAGGTGGGCCAAATCCAGCCGCCTGGCTGTTTTATGTGGCCCCTGGCTGTTTTATGTGCTCTAACAAATCAAAGCAAAGAAAGATCTTCCAGGGAAGGGAAGGGAAGGGACATCTGCATTGACTTAACATGATCTCAATGTAAAAATGTATCTCATGCCATTTTGCCTCTTTCTGTAGGTTACAATAACAACATTCACTGCTTGGCCAAAGCTATTATCCAGGTGTCTGCTGCCCTCTTTACTCTCTACAATAAGAACATTGAGACCCACCTAAAGGAATTCCTGTTGGTAAGAGACAAAGTTGACTGTGTTTAGAAAACTACAGAAAATAACTATATTAACTTAAATACAAGGAGAGTTCCTAGACTGGTCAGTGATAGTGATGATGGTATAATATTTTGAAGGTTATTTATCTGTATACAGAAACAGGATCCCTTATCCATAAACCCTTTATCCAGGAGGCTCCAAATTATGAGGAGGCCAATTTTTAAAAATAATTTTATTTTTCATTTTTATAATAAAACAGTCCCTTGTACTTGATGGTAACTAAGCTGCATGAATCCATATTGGTGGCAAAACAATCATCTTGGGTTTATTTCATGTTTAAATAAAAAAAAAACTTATAGTATGTTACATAGTTACATAGGGTTGTAAAAAAAGTCCATCAAGTTCAACCCTTCCCAGCACACACAAACCTATCTACAGTATACACTCACACAAGCATTCCAGATCCTTTACATGTGTTACTATAATGTGTCTGATACTATTGGTACCTGTACAAGACCAATAAGATTATAAAAGCACTTTCCCTGAGTTGATAACTTTGGTTGGACCTCTCCAAAAAATATTTAAAGACAAATTAAGAAAACAAAAGTAAAAAAATATATAAAAAGGAAGCCAGTAATGCAATGAAATGTACAACAAGGAGACTGAGGGACGGAGTATTCATCACAATTTAGTTGCACAGTGAAATAAAAGAATAATAATTCTAAGCATTTGCCCAGTATACAGTAAATTAACATATTCATTAATTTAAAACTATTGCAAATATAATTGTTAATAAAAAAAAATATATGTCTGTACTTCACAGTTCTCTTTACGGCTTGTCTGACTACAGATACACTGTATACCGTAACAGAAACTGGCCCTCCTCCAGCCAAGAATCCTATTCCCATTGGTACAAGTAGTGAGAACAAGCAGTGAAAGAATAGGAGGGACAGACAGATACTGCTTTCAGTAGCCATGACATTTTCAATTACAGGGATAGGATTCATTATCCAGAAATCTTTTATCCAGAAAGCTCCAAATTACGGGAAGGCCATCTCCCATAGATTCCATTATGGTCAAATAATTTGAATTTGTAAAAATTATTTATTTTCTCTCTGTAATAATAAAATAGTACCTTGTACATGATCCCAACTAAGATATAAATAATCCTTATTAAAGGCAAGTGGTGGGTCTCTACTTAGAAGGGGGAACTGTCATGGAGAAAGTCAGGGAAGGGAGGGATTTATAGGTAGGGTTGCCATTACAAATTTACTGGCAAATAAGTTGCTGCAGGTCTCTGCACTCTGCACTGTTTGTAACATAGAGACCTTTGGATAGCACCATGAATACATTGTTTCCTGCATGCTGCAGCTCTTTATACTTAAAGGGTTGTTCACCTTTGCGTTACATTTTAGTATGATGTAGAAGGTAAAATTCTAAGACAATTTGCTATTAGTCTTCATTTTTTGTTATATGCGTTTTTTTTAATTATTTCACTTTTTGTTTAGCAACTCTCCAGTTTGGAATTTTAGCAGTTATTTGGTTGCTAGGGTTCAAATTACCTTAGCAAATTACCTTAGTGTTTTAAATGAGAGATATAGGTATACGAATAGGAGAGGTATAATGAGAGGTATACAAATAGGAGAGGACCTGAATACAAAAACATATATCAAAAAGTAACAATTAAACCAAAATTGCAGCCTCACATAGCAATAGTTTTTTGGCTCCCGGGACCCCCATTTGAATGTTGGGAAGAGTTAGAATAAGAAGGCAAATAATTAAAAAAACAATAAAGAATAGACCATTCTAAAACATTTAAAAAGTTTGCTTCAAAGTGAAGGGGGGCACATAGGTTTTGCACCCTTTCGGCTCCTAACTTGCGCATGATTGAGACCCTCAAGTTAGGGTCTACACTGTCTACACTGGGTCTTTCTAATGAATATGTAAAATCTCATACACCTGCATGCTTCTGCCGACACAATTCGAATAGACAGAGTACAAACAAGCGGCACAAATGAGCTGAAATAACACAGACTTGCAGATAAAGATTAAATAGTCCATATCTCACACAGACTAGTGAAATCGTTATGTGAAGGAAATGATTTCAATCTACATGAAGAAATTTGCACTGGGCATATGGATGCTGCTTTACATGCAAAGTATGGGCATTCTGCATTAACCCAGAAATAAAGGTGATGCAAGACTGGATGGGTTATATTTTTGCCATAGTGATAATTCTAGGCTTCAGGACTTAGAGATGAGTGAGATCTTTATCATGGTGAGATTTTAAAAGGGGCAGTAATACCGCCTTTTAAAAATCAGCGCAATAAATAGGACTTTGTGTGCTGGTACAAAAATACTAATATGTCTTAATTAAAACAATAACAAAAGATATATTTTATAAAGCCTAACAAAGGCTGAAGTTTAGGGCAGGGAGGGGTTAGTTTATACAAAACTCATTAGGGCTGATTTAAATCCACAAGCACAGTTGGTAACTTGTGCTTTTCATCACTTCTCAGTCCTTCCTGCCTTCCATTCTGCTGCTCTTATTGATGCAGGGGAACTGCCAGACCAAGTGGTTGCTCCAGGGTTCCCTCAGTACCCTGTGTCAGTAGGCACAGCTCACTTGCTCCAAAAGAATTAGTGCACACGTAACTCGCTCACCAAACACTGGAAATTCTGGAAATGAAGCCTAGTATACGACGGATGCAACTGCAGTAAACGCAGCACAATTGACACAATGACACCCTAATATTGTGAAAAAAACATGGTGATTGCACTTTGCCCACTGCCTCAAGGCAAGTGAATGTACCATCATGTCTCCATTTTGAATAAATGACCCTGTTTACAGGGAAAGACCTATAGATTAATGGGGAGTGGTCATCCTAAGCAATAATTCCAAATATTTTGGTAAGCAAAATAAATTTAGTAACAGTATATCATTTTTTTCAAATCTTGTTTTCTTAAGTCTTGGAATTCCCATTTACAGCAAGCAGGCAGCTGCCATTTTGTGAAGACAAGCTTTGTATCAACCCAAAATCTTAATTATGTGCCAGAATGGGGGACCTGATGCCTATTCCCTTGCAGAGATACACAATTGTAGACCATGAGGAGGGTGGGGGAAGGAGAGAAGTGCAGTGACATATAGGAATGGAAAGTGAAAGTGATTTCTTTCCTGCCTCTATGACTAAGGCAGGCAATATATGACTGGCTGGGATTTTTAAATACTTTTATAACAGGCATTGATGTTTAAATAAAAAAAACAATTTGTGTTTCATGTTTCATTTGCAAATGACGTTCTTTCATGTCTGGGTGACAGTTCCCCTTTAAAACCAAACAATTTTGCATTAGTGCTTTAAAATTGGTATACAATAAGGAAATTATGGATATGAATTGGTAGAAAATTATGGATATGTTTAAATGATAAAAATAACAGGTATATACGGTATATATGTGTGTACTGCCCCTTTCATACTATTTCTCTGAATTCTTTGAGCTGCAGATTCACTCAGCCCTACAGCATTATCTGACATAGCTGATATGATATTTCAAAGAGAAAATAAGTGGGTGGATTAGTACAAATACTTTGTCTTCATTATGCCACTAAATTGTATTAGAGAATAGCAGGGCCGTATTTATATATAGGCAGCTGCCTATATATTTGAATTTCTCCTGGCTGAAGTGTTTTAGGGGGTGAGGGGGTCACACGTGACTGGACGTGCGTGATGCCACTTCCACATCTGGGGGTTTTATTTAGATCCAGTGCCTACCGTGCCACTGAACCTAACTACAATACTGGAACAGTGCCATTTCGATTTTGTGAAAAAAGGCTTAAACAAGTACATAGCCAGTTTAATTTTAAATATGGAACTTGTTTTGAATCATTTACTGGAGGAAAGAAAACCTATGCTAAGTGTGCCATGCAGGAATGGATAATATTTGATTCTATTAAAAGTGATTTCAAACAGAAAAAAATAAATACAACAGGCATAGCAATTTGCAGTATTTAGAATAAACAAGAGACAGGAATAACATATCTAAATGGCAATTAGTAATGTACCTAGTTTTAATCAACACAGAATCAACAAGGAAGGAAATGTATTGCAGTTTGAAATCACAGTTTTTCCCAATTAGAGAAAATCGCAGCAAAAATGCCATTTTTATATATATGAAAATTCATGTTTTTTCTAACTCAAATTTTCTAGAGTTATCAAAAAACTTGAACAAGGACAGGCTTCCAAGGTTAAATAGAAGCCAATGAAATGTGTATCTGAAGCATTCAGGCAAACTGAGTGGCAAACTGCTTGGAGTTTGCTCAAACAGAGAAGATTTTACCGCAAAGGAATGGAATAATATAAATTTTGTTTGTGATTTATTTGCGATCACAGAAATATAGTTATGGAACACCTTAATATATTCTGTTATGCTTAATATGGCTGCAATATTCCCTGTGTATCCTAAAGATGAGCAAGTTTAACAGTGTTAACTGAATGTTAAGGGGTTGGCCCATCCAACATCAATTCAGGGCTGGAACTAGGGGTAGGCAGAGTAGATTTCTGAATAGGGTGCAACGAGATGGAAGGGGGGCAACTTGGAGGAGTGGGGGGAGAACATGGTAATTGAGGGGCCAGCAGGGGGAAGGAGTAGGGCCTTTGGCACCAATAGAGCCCTAGTGTGACACTGTATAAGTTTACTGTGCAAACAGATATAGATTGTAAGCTCTACGGGGCAGGGAAATCTATCCTCTTGTGTCTTTGACTCTTAACTTATTTTAACTGTATTTATCTGTATTTATTGTTATACTTTGTATTTATCTATTATTATCTTAATAACCCCCTGTTTGTATTAATGGATTCTACTGTACAGTGCTGGGTACATAAGTAGCGCTTTATAAATAAAGATATACATACATACATACAGATAATGAACAGGATGACTAAATCTGAAAAATAGTGGAATGCAAATCAAGTAAGCATTGCTTATTAGATCAGATAAGTTAGGATAGAAAGCCATCAAGATCAGCCCTTGCAAATTGTTCTACAAGACAACAGGAAACATTAAAGGACATGCACAATCAGCAGAGTAAGGCTAAAAAATACAGGTGCCCAAGGCATGGACGCCCGCTTGCCCAACCACCCCTGCTCCCCAGGCACATGCCAAACCACCCCTGCTCGCCACCAACATCAGCACCCCTTAGCTGGCCTTCTCTTCTCTCTCGTTACTAAGCCCCACTGTCAAATCGCTCATCTCATGTGGCGCTTGCTCTCCTTCTCCTTTCGATACAGGGTGTGCGAGTTAAAGAAGGCAACTAAGGCATGTGTCTAAGACCCTAGTGCCCCCCACCCTAGTTGCACCCCAGACGAATGCGTCTGCTGCCTACCTCCAGTTCCAGTGTTGAAATCAGATGAAATTTATACCCACACAAATAATCTAACTTCAGTGGTAAAAGGGAAATAAATGAAGAGACAATGAGACACAGAATACTTTATAAATATACCTGCTGTAAAATTGCTCTGTGCTCTGTCATTTTAACACAAAGCTGCACAGCATCCATCAGCATGATTGAAGGGTGTTTTTTGGCAGCACTGATTGACTGATTCAGTCCTGCTTCCCAAACCATATGATAGGAACTAAAAACAAATTGTGTGTAATATATCATCCAAATGGCAGAGAAGCCACTGCAGCAATGTTGCTGAGTTCTGACATTGCATCTGTACACTGCATCCATTTTGGCTGCCGGGACCCTGTATCCTACAGCTTGACCAGTGTGTAACTTTATTTGTGGTGGGACCCACCATTAAACTTCTAAACCCCATGCCTCATAAGAAAATGCATCTAGATTTCCTTTTCATTTGTTATGTGACAAATCTGCTAAATTGTGTAAAAAAGCCATATGGAGGAATTCACAACACCCTAGCAAACTGTTGATTGGTTGCTATGGGCTACTGCTAAGGTAAAATGACTGTAATTCCCCCTTAGTAAATATTACATTCTTTATCTTCTGCCAACAATCCATTTTGATTTTTTTTCCCCAGATGGCATCAGGGAGCCTGCTACAACTTGGGGAGGAAACTGATAAATCAAAAGCCAGAAATCGAGAGTCGATACTGATTCTGCTGCATCTTGTAAGTTACAAAGCAAAGTGCATTGTTCTTTCTTTTTCTATTACCCTAATGTGTCCATTTCCTAGCAGTTTACTCCAGTTCACTGAAAACTGTGCTTTTTTTTCTATATTAAAAGGGATGTCCGCCCAAAAAGTGTTTTTGCATATGAATGAAAAAAACTGTAGAAGTTCTACAATTAGGAAATCAGTGTGCAAAAAGCAAAAAAAGAGATCTGCGTTTTTTTCCAATCCAATTTTTGACATTTGCACACTTCCTTGTTTAAAGCATTTGCCTTAGGTCTCTAGTCTCCATTTCAGCCTGCAGCATACACCATAAATATCACACTGTACATCATTTTCCACCTCAAGCTGGATTTTTTGGCGCTATTTGCCATTCGCAGTCAGTCTCTGCTTTCTCTTGCGCCCCTTAGTGCTCATGCTCTTGTAAATTACTCTTAGTAACCTTCTATTATACATGAATTAAATAGTAAACAATTGAAATGATTACATTCTAATTGCAATTGAAGCAATATTTATTTATCCCTTTCTTTTTTTGTAACTGATGTTTTATTTTTCATTTATGCAGAAAACAAAATACACTGCAATAAGAAAGTATATATTAAGTTTCAATCATCAAGGGGAAAAAACAGAACATTGCTTTCAGTGATAATTTCTGTGTATTGTGTCTTCTTTATCTGTAAAAATCTTACCAATCAGAGCATAGGAAAAAGAATAATAAAAAAACAGATTATAAAAAGAAACAAATAGTTTAACATCAAAAAAGAAAACTATAGCAATATCTTTCGAATTGTGAGGTGGATGCTAGGCCATAAGACATATGGGTAAGTTGTAGGTTATCAAGAGCAAAGGTTTAACAAGGGTAGCAATATAGTAACATAGTAACATAGTAAGTTGGGTTGAAAAAAGACATACGTCCATCACGTTCAACCATAATGCCTATATATAACCTGCCTAACTACTAGTTGATCCAGAGGAAGGCAAAAAACCCCATCTGAAGCCTATAAACAATGAATTGTGACCAGAGGCAGTGGGCAGGTGGGTGTCCCCAATATAGGCTTAATTAGGTGGCCAAGCCCTGCATTTATTTATCCCTTTCCAACATCTGGTTTTGACTTTTTGATAATGTTGCTGAAGTCAGTTTTTCTCCAGGTGTGATAATCAGTTGACTTCTCAAATCCTTGAAAATTTTGCATTCCAGATGTAAAACCTAAAAGGCAATAACTGTGGGAGGGAGAGACTGAGATAAAATCAGAAATAATGGGCTGGCTAAAACTGAACTAACCTCTGAAGTACTTACTTCTACTTTGCTTAGATGTTTATGTCATGTCCTCAGTCAGCCACTGAAACTATTTTTTAGTAGGACCTTCTGTACTACTACAATGTCAGACCTGTAATACTTGCTACTCTATACCATATAATTAAAAAACAATATAAATTAATGTAAATTCCAATGTATATTGCACTATGTTTGTCTACACAGAGGGTAGGACAGACCTGACTTGATAACTGGATCCTACTTATAACCTGCATATAATAATAATATTTGCAACACATTCATTATTATCTACTTGTCCTCACTTTGCCCTTTAAATTGTGCAGTTATTTTTGCATATTTATATAAATCTGAAAAAGACTCCTACAAAGTCAAAGTAAGTCAGGGGGAAATACTGCAAAGAACTGCGTGACAGTCAGTGTATGGGGTTCTTCTTTCTGCATAGTTTCAGTTTTTATATTGTAACCCCCTTTTTGGCTGTAAAACAGACAAGACCAGCTACATAGGCTAAAGAGCTAGTCCAGTACACTGGATGAGCTTTCGCTATGTGGAAAGATCAAGGGGGTGGTAGTGAAACTACAACTCACTTAGGCTATGTGCAAAGTAAATGAATTAAGGACGCCAGAAGGTTCTTGCAGCAAACTCAAACTGAACTTAATTATTGTACAAGACAAGGATCCACAGGGTTATGCAGTAAATACTTACAAAACAGGTGTAACATTGGATTAGGCAATGTAGAGCAAGCAGAATGGAAAGGCACCACTGTGGAGAGTAGGATGGGTAGTAACAAGGTCCGTAGGGTTTCTAGTGGTCCAGATCCCCTACAGCAGACATGGATCAGGGAGAACAAGTTATACCTGATACCCTTGTCACTACTGCGGTCCCTTCAATAATGCAGGAGAGACTCTAAAGAAGAATTCTCCCAGCTACCTCTCCTGGTTTCTATCTAAGGCTAATGCCACATCATGTATGGCGTATATTTTCGGCGAGCTGAAAATACGCACCATATGCTCATTAACTGTGCCTGCACCCGAATTAATTGAATACACTCGGGTGCAGGCACATGTAGCCCAAATTCTCTTGTGTTTTTATTCAGATTTCGGCTACATGTGCCTGCACCCGAGCGTATTCAATTCATTCGGGTGCAGGCACAGGTAGGAGCAAATGGAGCATAATGCACGTATTTTCAGCAAGCGTTTTTCAGCTTGCCAAAAATATACGCCATACCCATGGTGTGGCATTAGCCTAAAGCTGATTGTTTCATTTTGAAAGTTCTATTTCAAAATATATCCTGCTCTAATCCTCATTTATGGGTCCCTGCTCCCTGACTTCTCTAAAGGTAAATGTCCCTCTGGCGTATGATGGCTTTACTGGGGCCTTGTTGATCCCAGGATCAAAAGAGGAAGAGACACCTTTGCAAACACAATGTTAGTGTAGGGAGCAAAATATAGATAATATAGGTAATTTAATACGGTATAAGATAAGAAATATGGATAAGACCTGCAATCCAACCTGCGACCCACAGACCTGTGACCCTCTGACTCGCATCTATACCCACATCTAAAAAATCTACCTGCAACCTACAGGGTACCCTTTTTTTTAGGTAAATTTAAGACAACTCTTAGTACTCAAGTCCAAGTAGTTATCCAAGGTCTATATATTTTATAGGGACATCATCTTCTTAGGGGGCTTAAAAAATATTGTCTTCATACAGGTAGGCCATAAAGCCTTGACGGCTTGGCCTTGATGTTTCTTTTTCCTTATTTCTTTAACCTCCCAGCCATGCTGCCTCTTCATTATATAGTAGTCTAGCACACTTAAATATGGTGTAACTTTGCCACCAAGCTACCTCCACTGTAAGCCTGGGCGTAATGGTGGCTAGTGTCATAATAAAAAATGGCCTAAAGTACATGAAGTGTCTTAGACAAAGGGCTACTTACTATGACAGGGCCAGAAATAGGGGTAGGCAAAAGAGGTAGCTGCCTAGGGTGCAACTGTGCCCGACTGGGTTGCCTAGGCTGCCTGGCCAGCTTTGCCTGCATCTGCTGTGTGAGATTGTGTCCTTAATATATCCAGACGCAACATCATACACTGCATATATTAGAGGAAGCTCAGAGGCTATGTGGTCAACATATAGATGGCACACGTTTCATATTAAAAAGTAAAGAATAGTCCACCTAAGAACCTCATTGCTAGCAACAATTTGAGGGATTTTATTTCGTCTTTCTACACTGTTGGTTGTGACTCTTAAAACAATGTTGTAGAAGTTAACTCTCCTCCAGCAATGACTCTTATTTGGCACACAGCTTTGCAGCTTCCTCACAGGCCTTATAATCTGCTGGTTGTTTCAGGGTGACTATATTTACATTATTAAAGCTGCACATGAATACATTTGTTACAGAACAAGATTGCCATATTGGTACAGAGATTCATTCAGGAAGCAATATACACATTTATAAAGCAGATAACATACATGATATATGAGTGGCCAGCCAGCCTTGTATGGAAAGTCTCTCATATAACCCACATAGGGCTTTATTGGGTCCAGCTGGAATAGCCATACAGGCACCTGCTTTCAGGTCAAACACTTTTCAAATAGATGTTGTGCCTATTTTTATGTTATGAATAGTGCAGCACAGTTTCCAGATTCATTCTCTCTACTTATGTAACAGTCCCCCTACTCATACAGGTCTTGGTGCAGCCGGCTTTTACCTTGCATGTTTCCTTCACACAGTTAGGACACACCACAGGCAGCTTGAGAGCCGTTTTGACTTTTTCAGTGGCTACATTTACTTTTTTTCCCCACCAATCCTCTTTTTTGCATTTTGATACCATCTATGAAATTGCCTGCCTTAATTATGGTTGATTGTCCCTGTCACGGTTAGTGGAACTGAGATGGAGGAAGAGACCTGAAGGAAACCCAAACTCTCCTTGCAGACAGTGCCCAGTTTGGAACCAAACTCAGGACCTGAAGGAGCTGAAAGGCAGCAATGCTATAACCACTGATATTTATAGACCATATGTGTCTGTCTATTACTTCTAACAGAACAGCAAACCATCCCCCAGACTTTTTTGGTTTAATGAAATTCAGTGGATAGAGCAGAAATTTAAGCTGTGTCCGCCTGAGCATTTTTTTTTGCCTTGTCCTATATTTTGTCTTGACCTATTTTTTTGCATTCGTGGTTTTGGATAGCACTTGTGAATTGTTTTTGGGCATAAAGTAAAATAGGGGAACAACAAGACACTTCAATAATCCGCTTGCTATCCACCATCCAGGAGAAGATGCAAAGGCAGGTGAACCCAATACAAGTGGTAAACAGCCGATTGTGTGTAAATAGCTTAACAGATTGGTGAAGGGGTACAAGTATAAGGCAATAATAATCGAGCCTCAATGTATGCCACCTTTCAGGCTAAGTACAATCTTCCTTAGTTTCTGCTCATAGCCTGCTACTCTTCCCTGCCTTCTTCCCAGTGTAACATTAGCCCGCCCAGCAGGGGGAGTAGCTACATGGAGCTGAAATTACTGAGGTAAAGCAATGCAGAGAGCAGCAACGGATTTCAAATCCAGCCTCCCTGAGGCCGCCCCCATTTGCCCACCCCTCCCCAATCGCGCATGTGTGAAAATCTCTTCCCTTACCCCCCCCGCGCCACCGCAAGCGCGCATGCACAGGCTTTAAACTCCCATACGGAGCTGTGGAGAGAATTCCCATTGCTCCGTATGGGAGCAAAATGACAAAATTTTGTTGCGGCGGGGCGGCATGCCGCCCCTAAATTTGTGTCGCCCTAGAGAGCTGGAGACGGTGCTGCTTTACCTTATTAGTAAGGTAAGCACACATATATTCCTTTATATATCATTTATTTTTATAGTCTTCTACTATATCGGAACTGTAGGAACTGTAGTGTACATAGCTGTAATAGATCTATTGTTCAGCTCATACAAATTAGAAGTACACCCAAGGGTTAAGTCTGAGGTGGAAACTGATTCTTCTGGGGCTATCTAGATTAATCTTTCTGGGAAATGATAGGGAGTGATAAAGGATTGGGGTGCTAGAAATATGGGAGAAATGTTCAGCTGGAATTGGTTATTGTGGGGGGCTTAAGTTTTGGAACTGGAGATATTAAGCTGATAATGGCTGGACTGGCTGGGAGTTGACAGAAAAATGCAAGAGACAATCTGTAGAACTTAAAAATGAGAGCTGAGAGTTGATTGTAAGGCAGCTGTTGGTTTAGAATTAATCTCATATTAAGTGTTCTTAGAGAGACAGTGTTATGGAACTGAACAGAGTTAAAAAAAAAATTCAGCTGTAAAGGACCAATGCCACCAAACTGCATTTTTACTTAAGTATTTTAAATTTGTCAAAATTTTAAAAAAATTGTTCAAGTTTTTTTCCCTGTGTTTCCCTGTGCTGGATCTGTCATGTGTTTCAGCACAGGAAGAAATGCAGGCCTATATATCCTATAAGGCTGTACTCTGTGTGGCACAGGGAAGCTCCTAACACAGCAAGTTGCATTCCACCTGCATTCCACGCTTGCCTGTGCCACAGTGACTACAGTCATATAGGAAATACAGGCCTGCATTTCTTTTTGTGTTCCCCTGCGCTGAAACACACGCAAGATCCAGCGCAGGAAAACACATGTAAAAAAATCCTTGTCTGTATGAGTGGGGTAACTGTCATTGCATAGAGATACGCAACATTTTTAGCCTCCCCAAACAAAAAAATCACCATCCGCCTATGACATAAATACAGGATAATACCAAAGTGACACCGTAGCAGGTGGGACAGGAAGAAAGCCAACCTTAAATACATTAGGGGAATCTCTTAGAAGGGAGCCATCTCCCAAAGCCTTACCGCCCTCACAGTGAAGAACCATTGACGTTGCTTCAGGTGAAAATTCTGTTCCTCAAGTTTAAATGGGCGGCCTCTTGTCCTGTTTTAGTCTAACAGCAGTTGGTAAAGTTTTACTAATGAGGAAATAAAAGATGCAGTAAGATAAATCATCAGTCAATAGACACAGAGCAGTTCATACCATCAGGGCTGTGATTGGGGGGTGACAGGGGGTACAACTGTACTGGGCCGTGTTCCCCTCCCCTATGTGCCACCTCCTCTCCCTATATGTCACTCCCATCCAACCCCTATGTGTCAGTTACTGCCTTCTTCATTACTTTCATTTATTAACCCCACCCTCTCTCCTGTCCCCATATATCCCTCATGTAATGCCGGTCATAACAGGCTTTTCACCCATATGCCATTCCCCATGTGTCACTCACTGCCACACTCACTGCCCAGTGCCATCCTTGTGTTCATGGGGGGACCCATATAAATAACTTGTATGGGGCCCCAAAGTTTCTGATGGCAGCCCTGATAAAAGTCTCTTATGTTCTGGCACTTCCCACTGATTGGCAGCTCTGTTCCTGTTTGCCCATCCTGCTTCTAAACTATCTACCAATATGTCTGTCAATACTGTTGATACTAGCTATGAAATTGCCTGCCTTAATTATGGTTGATTGTCCCTGTCACGGTTAGTGGAACTGGGGTCTATGGTCTATAACCCACATAGGGCTTTATTGGGTCCAGCTGGAATAGCCATACAGGCACCTGCTTTCAGGTCAAACACTTTTCAAATAGATGTTGTGCCTATTTTTATGTTATGAATAGTGCGGCACAGTTTGCAGATTCATTCTCTCTGCTTATGTAACAGTCCCCCTACTCATACAGGTCTTGGTGCAGCCGGCTTTAACCCTGCATGTTTCCTTCACACAGTTAGGACGCACCAACTGTCATATCGAAGACAACAGAACGAAAAGAACCTCCTACAAGTGGGAGGACTCAGATAGCCTAGTGGTTAGGGAATCAGCCTTCAGTGGGGTGACCCGCTGTGACTCGGGTTCGATTCCACCCTAGGTGCACCTTGTGACCTTAGACAAGTCACTTAACCTATATACCCATGTCCCGGCCAGCAAGCTGCGCGGGCAGCTTGAGAGCCGTTTTTACTTTTTCAGTGGCTACATTTACCTTTCCCCACCAATCCTCTAATGATTTATAATACCAGCTATGAAATTGCCTGCCTTAATTATGGTTGATTGTCCCTTAGTGGAACTGAGTTCTATGGCAGCTGAAAGCAACTGACACAGGAAAAATCAGTTTCTTTCCAATAAGAAGTCAATTGATACACATTCCTGATGCTTGTGATATTAACTATGAGAGCCCACTAGATATCAGACCAATGCCAATAAAAGACTGAAAGCAGTTGCAGATCAGCAATAGCTGGATATTCTGAAGACAGGGGCGCTGCTGCCATAAGCCTGCAAGTTAATAGGGGCGGCAAAAAGCCACTCCTGGTAGCTTTAAGAGCTGAAATTCTGATTTTAAATCGGATTTTTGACTCTGTACTAGCAATGTGGCCCCCTCTTCACACCTCTGCGAGGGAGGCGGCACCTGAAAGGCTGCCTCAGGGCAGCATAGACCCCATAAACGCTCCTGTCTGAAGATGAATTGTTTTTTTTATTAGAGCAAGTATGAATGTATACGGCAGGGTCAGCATTGTTTTCTAGCTTAGGGTGCATCAAGGGCTCACTTATAGAAAGGGTTAATAAGCACAGGAATTTACCAATGGCTCAGCTAGTGGGAAAACAGAAAGCTTTTTTGTGCTACAAACCCTGCTGATTTCTGCCAGATGTAAAAGGAAATGGGAATTCACATCACAAAATGTTTCAGTCATTTTTCTCTCTTGATTTACTGCAGTGGCCTTTTAAAAAAAAAAAAGTAATTTCTGAAAAATGTTTTGGGCTATTCATACCTTTGATTCTAATCAAATTAAACATAATAGAAAGGTAAATGATGTTGCCTTAAAGGAGAAGGAAAGGCTAATAAAGAGTTAATCTCAAGCTGCAGGCATACCTTCAGTTCTCTCAATAGTGCCCTTAAGTCTCCCCATATTTCACCTGTTCAGATGATCAGAAGCCAATCAAGAAAGTTCCCATAATGCCTCGCTCCTGCACCAAGACCCCTGTACATGCGCAGTTTGTAAGACTATGAGGAAGCTTCCTGCTGATTGGCTCAGAGCACACATTCCTAAGGGGGGGGTTCTTAGCAATCTTGAGGGAGGGGGGAGCAGGAGAGAGGAGAGAGCTGTGCAGACTCTGGCACAGGAATTACAGAGACAAGGAAGCAGACAAGAAATCCTGTTTCCTTTGATAGAGGACTCAGCGCAGTGTTTATGTGAGTGCTTATGGCTGTATTTACAGACCTTTCTGAAAGAACCCTGCTTGCCGTGTTGCTGCTGTTCTTGCCTCATTTCGAAGCTGTTATATTAACTTGCATTAGTGTGTTTTATTTATAAATGCAGCAGCGAGGCCTTAACTTTATATTACACCGTGTTTATTGGAGTTCATTACTGAAATCCACATCAGCAGAAAACAAAGACTTCAGTCTAACAAAAGCAATAAAAGTTGATGAAATCAGACAAGTGCTTACAGACAAGTGTTTTTCCCTGCGTTTCCCTGTGCTGGATCTTTCATGTGTTTCAGCACAGGAAGAAATGCAGGCCTATATATCCTATTAGGCTGTACTCTGTGTGGCACAGGGAAGCTCCGTTTCTTTTTGTGTTCCCCTGCACTGAAACACACGCAAGATCCAGCGAAGGAAAACGCATTTAAAAAATGCCTGTCTGTATGAGTGGGGTAACTGTCATTGCATATAGATACGCAACATTTTTAGCCTCCCCAAACAAAAGAATCACCATCCGCCTATGAATTTCCCTTTATAAAGGGGTTTTAAAAATTCTCCATTTACTAAAGTTAACTTTAAGTGGCAAATAATACAGCGTTGCTGTAAAATTCTAAAATTGACATCATAATAAATGTCCTCCAGCATGTGGTTCTTGAATCTGTGTGCTTATTTATGAGCCTGTTAGTGCCGCTGAGCCCTGCATCACAAGTTGATACAAATGAATGATGTTTTCTAAGCCGTAGCAGTGCTTTATTTCAGACTGTCAAATAGAGGTAAATATGCCAGTACCCAAACATAAAACAATGATATGAGAGAATAATAAAATACATTTAAACCTCCATAGAAACAGTATTATTGAAACCAAGGTATACAAGGTATTACAATTCATATGTAAAAGCAGCAGTTTCTATCCATGACTCTTAAGAACATATTCATAGAATAAAGTTCGAAGTTTCGGATAGCAATAAAGAGAAAAGAGTCTGCAACCCAACTTCCACAGATTCTTCCTAAACTTCCAGTGCAATGGTGTTTTTACAATCATTTACAATTACATAATAATACAATTATGTATTTAGAAAACAGTACATGAAACAGAATGGTGTACAACTGCTATTGCCATTCCCAATACTCCATTATAATTGAATAAAATGTAGGAGATTACCTTCTCCCTATGATCTGTGGTTGGTTTCATTAAATGTAAATGTAAGCTTTGGTGGGATTGTTAGGTTAGCCTTACCAGGGTGGTGCCATGCTGGGTAGACGTGTATGGCTTTCTGTTGGATCTCTCTCAGTAGAATGAGTATGTAGATCCTGGGTTTGGAGGAGGCCATAATGAAGAGTTGTGCTCTAAGGCCAGATGTCTCAGTTAGAGCCCATATGTGAGTGAGTGGACCCTACGAATGACTAATAGAAAGGGTTAGAGCCTATGTATCCATGGTCTAGGAATTTAAAAAATAGAGGGGTTATTTAGTGGGTAACTTTAAAGTTTCAGTAGTGTGAGTGAATTAATATCATGAGTGTATACTCCGCTTGGGTTCCATAGTGTAAGGATTAAAGTGTATTTGCTGGTACTGTAACCAAAGAGTCACTGTGCCAATTGCTGTTATTTAATCCAGAATATTAAACCTACTGTTGTGCCTCATTTGTGCCTGTTAATATCGTGTTTATTAGTTTTATCAGAACCATAGGGGCCCACTTTCAGCCTACGCATCATCCTTCTAGTTTAATTGAAGGCATGCCCTTGACTGGAAGGGGTCAGGGATATAAAATGTGTTCTGCTTTGGGTGAGCCTAATGGTATTACAGAAATAATTCTACCTTCATGTCTGGTTGGCTGCTTCTTTTATTGAGAAGCAAGTTGGGCTAATAGAAAAAATGCATTTAATTCAAAGATGTCCTACCTGCCACCCTCAAGCTGTACATGAATTGCACCTCTTGTGATCAGTCTATAATGCTTTATTCAATTATATTTTTGTGTCTATGAGTGGAAACAGCCATGTTTGTTCAGATGAGGTAAGCTCGCCCACAGTTGGATCCCTGCAGCCAAGCGCTGCTAAAGTTATTTACCAACCCATGATCTATGCTGTAACACTATAGCAAAGGCTTTGGGTCCCCGTGATATCAGTCGTTCTTGGTAGACCAGCAAAATCAATGGCAACAAGTGAACTAAACTACATTTGTCATTTTCCAGACAAACTTTAGGGGCAGATTTATCAAAGCATTAATAACATTTTCATTTTTTTAAACTTTCCCAGAAAATTTGCCAAATTCTCAGCACTCTACTAGAAATGTAACATTTTAACACATTTGCAAGGTCAAATTGAATTCTATTGTTTTTTTTTTCTCTAGCAGTAACAACTGGGAGCACTCAAAAAAAATCCCGGATCTTTAGCAAATCTGCCCTTTAAATCTAGAGATTTCTGAAACATGAATAAATGATTGTGATGAGAAATATTTAAAAACAATATTTTTTTTATTTATACCATTACAATTCTCAGCGAGTACTAATGCAGTGCGTTGCTAGATATTTTGATGGTAAAGATCTTCCCATAAAAGCCTAATAATAATTAATTCCCAGGGTCCTCTCTACTCATAATTATTTTTTCATTGATGTTTGCCTGGATTAGGAGGGCACCAGGGAAAGGCTGTGAAGCTCAGTAACATGTGGGAGATAATCTATTGCATTAGAGCAACTGATGCCTTCTCCTGCACTACAATATGACTCCCAGAGCCTGACATATGCAAGGAATTCATAATTCTACTTCTCTTTAAAATATTCAAAGAAGTAGCAGTGCTATGTGAATGTGCTGTGTGTATCTACCTTGATCTAATGAGTTCTCCGTACATTGTTTATCAGACTATGCAGCTATAAGATACATGTGGTAGAACTGTACTCCTTCAGACTGAATGTGGCATTTAGTGATTTTATAATGGAAGAGCCAGGCAAGATACAGGTATGAAACCTGTTATCCAGAATGTTCAGGACCTGGTTTTTTTTACTGATAAGGGGTATTTCCCTTATTTGTATCTCTACACTTTAAGGGTCACATTTACTAAGCAATTTTAAGAAATAGTCAAATTTATTTTCAAGATTTACCAATGGGTTTTCACCAGTACTTGATTTTTCAATATTGTTTCTGGAAAAATTAGAGTTTCTAAAAAGTTTTCCCCAAAAACTAATATTTTTCTGGAAGAACTCGTGTAATTTGAGATTTATTAACGCTTAGGTTACTTTTTTCTCTGAAAAAAAAATTGGGCAGGTTTGATCTGGCGAGTACCATTGAGTCCTATGGAGGGCTTCATATACTAGAAATGTTTGAGTTTAACTCAAAAATGGTTAAAAAAGTGAATATTCATTGACAGCCTGTCCTTTTGCTATAAACTTTCAAGTAGAAGTTAATCCCATCATTGTTTTCTATTTCACTCAGTTTCAAGGGGAAGTTAATCCCATTATTGTTTTTCGATTTCACACACTTTCAAGTGGAAATTAATGCCATAATAGTTTACTATTTCACACACTTTCAAGGGGAAGTTAATCCCATCATTGTTTTCTATTTCACCCGGTTTCAAGTCCCCTTATCCGGAATACCCTTAGTCCCGAGCATTCTGGATAACAGGTCTTATACCTGTATACCACTACTGGTGCAAGCAACACGGGGCACTGTCATGTAATACTTTGAAGGAGAACTTAAAATAGTAAATATAGTAAATATATACACATTTATTTAATAGCATTAAAATTTTAAGACGAGGGAACTGGTTCCCCTATATGGAGAAACAAATGATAAGGTAATGCAAATTTTAGGGTATGCTGTAATTGCAGTATCAAAGCAATATCATATAAATGTATTCTTCTACATGCTCTTGTCTTGGCAAGGTTGGTTCTGAATCTGAACATCTGACCAATGACAATCAGGAAAATGGCAACTACAAACATTTGGAGATGCTAGAAAGTAAGGTGAAGATAGTGTAAAACAAAACTTTCTCTAGATTCTCCATTTAGAAATGTCCTGAGAAGCACAATTGGAATGTAGGGAGCCTGAAGAACAGTGTCCAACACCATTCCTAATCAATAAGTCAGCATTTTGTACTAGGAAAACGTATTTGTACTTATTTTTAAACATTTAAACCTCTGCAATATGAACTGCTGAAACAATTGAACTTTAATGTGCCTATTCATGAAAGCGCCATGATGTTTCTATAATTGGAACGCAACTAGAGAGGTAGAACTTTAAGACCTAAGCATTGGAAAGTAACAAAGTTGTTAAGCAAGGGCTTCTCCTACAGCACCCTTGGCTTCAATTAGTACATCATTGTGTTGTGCAGAGTGTGGAGATAAGCAACAAACAACACTGACCTACTCCATTTTCATATATATTTTGAAATATTGTTGTAATAAGTTTATAATCACAGCACCCCTCTGTAACCTTGGAATGCAGCCATACATTTTCTAAATTATTTCTTTAAAGGAACATTTATGAACTATGTTCACACATTGGGCCAAATTCTATTGAAGGCAAAAGAAAATTCTTAATACCAGATTTTCCCATAGACTTTAATAGAGTTTTAATGTCATAAACCTTGAGATATATTTTTCTCCTCAAACTAAATCTGCGTTGCTTTGTGCTTGCGTGACATTGCATGGCACAGGGAATAGTGGTGTAGCCTTTTTTTGCTTCTCCATATTTCCATGATTGTGGCTGACTGATGGCTAATGGCACTCTTCATGATGACACAGGCCAACATGGTGTTTATACACCATGGGGCCAGATTTACTTACTACTGTAGCTACTGTATAATAGGAGAAATCCTCTTGAATCATGCCCATTCGTTTTCATGTGTTGGACCAGATTCAATACCATGAGAAAATGTTATTATGATTTAACACGTGGATACTTGTAGAAGTGATTAAATTTGAGGAGATTAAACTTTTCTCCTAATTTATTTCCAGTTTTCCCCATAGAGTTTTCATGTGATAAACAGTGAGATAAGTTTCATTGCATTGCATGTGGCTCTGTGGGAAAGTCTGGAACTGAATTAGGAACTACGCTTTCCTCATCAAATTCAATCTGGCCCATTAAACCATAAAATAATATTTTCCCATTGATTTGAATCTGGTCCTGTATTGGATAACTCCTAAAGCCTATGCTAGGGTTTTTTTTCCTTTGACCATAGAAAGAGTTCTTGTGCTGTTTAGAGTGTGTCCCAATGACCAGCTTTATTTATATGAAGCTTCTTCCTTCAGTAGAAACAGAGTTAGAAGGGAGGGCTTCAAAACAAATTTCAAGAAAGAAATGAAAGGCACACACTATTTCACATCACAGGGATGTTTTTAGTTGTAAATGAATTATTGATGATTATCATGACTATGATGGCATGCAATATGTTGTCTACAAACATCTAAGCATTTTATAGAGCGAGCCTTTAGCATGTGGACTTTTATTTGAGTCCAAAAAAGGAACAGCTCAGGGTAGTAATTTATTCTTTATGTTTGAAGCTCTGTAATGACATTTTAATGTTTTATCTTCTCAAAATATTCAATTGCAGGCTTAAATTTGTTCCCCTGCATATAAATTGGAATAACGTGTCACCTTCTCAATATGGGACAGAAGCCTAGTTTGCATAAAAGTATTCATTGTAACAAAGTATGCTGGGAATAAAAATCTTGCTCTTAAATATACAAACCTTAAAGTCAAGAGATCCATGTGTCTGTGCTGCTATAAAGTTAATGAAAGTTATGTGAAAATTCCATATACGATAATGTGACAAGACAGACGATTAATTAATCCATGTTTTGCTCTTGCAAGGTAGATAATTTGATTCCCATTGCACAGATAATCCCCCTGCATAATGGACTCCTTCTAAGGGCCGTGACAAATAGGGAGATTAGTCGCGCAGCGACAAGTCTCCATTGTCGCAGGCGACTTATCTCCCTGCAGTGCCATCCCACTGGCTAGAATGTAAGTCGCTAGTGGGATGGCATACGCAGTGCCGTGATTTGCCGAAGTTGACTTGATAGGAAACTTCTGCGGCTTCCGCAAATTGCGGCGCCGCGACAACAGAGATTTGTCGCGGCGCGACTAATCTCCCAGTGTGTCACGGCCCTTATGTGTAGACCAAAACAGCCACAACAAAGGGGAAAAGGGGGAAATTGTTTAATCTAATTATCTACCTTGCAAGGATTAAACATGTAGTAGCTTCAATTTCTTTTTGCCCTGTTATTCTCAATAAACATAGACCACCATAAGGTAAGAAGTATGTTCAACAGAAGCCCTATTTATTGTGAAGGGGAACCATCACAAAAATAAAAAATTAATACAAGCTTGATTTCATAGAATTAATAAACTTTTTAAATATAATCAGTTCCAACTTATGTACCGTTTATTCTCTTCACTATACCCTACAAACAGTAGAACATATAATTGTTTATATTTACATTACTATTTCTGATTTTCATGAGATGAAGCTGATATTCAATTTTCATTTTCCAAAGAATTTTCCTTCTTGGAAAGTCCACAGTGCAATTTAAACAAATCCCATTCCAACCCCCATTAAAATGTAATAGAAGGATACAGACTAATAGCAAATATACAGAACTTAGTACCAGTCCAGGGTTGTGTATTCTTGTACTTTGTATTGGACAGGAAAATACACTAAAACATAGCATTGTGCTTTGTGCACATTTGGGAGTGAAATGTAACTCTACAAAGGGGGTATGTTGTGAATATTTATTGACACATAAATAACATTGGAAAACTGCAAAAACATTAAAAAATAACTCATTTCAAAGCATCTAAAGATCTTTGTAGTAATGCACAAGGGATGTCTTGGGTATTTTATATACTTTCATTCTCTTGACTAGGGGAATGAAAATGTAACTTCCTTCTGCTAAAATCAGCAGTTTTCATTCACAGAGGGATAATGTATCCAGCCTAGTAACGCTGACATAGCTGATATCTTCTCTCACAAGATGAGAGGGAAGCAATGTATGTTTTACAGCACTCTCGTGAGTTACAAAAAGTACCTTTGCTGCATGGATTTATGGGAAACAACATTTGTGCAATAGGATGTCATCTAAGGGTGACTATTGATTTGCATTTACTAGAAGTGCGCTCTCTTACCCCAAGTCTGCATATTTATACAGGTATGGCACCTGTTATCTGCATAGGTGGATTTTAATGAAGGCTTAGGGAGGCTTAAGTCCTACGTAAATTTACTTTAACTTGTTTGCAATATAATGCTGTACAAGTTTCTAACTGAAAACGGAACGTGAGGGAGGTTGCAGGTTGAGATCAGACATCAGCGTATCACTAGCAGGGCTGTGTGGGGAAAGGAGGGTTGTGATGAGAAGGGGTGCAAGTATAATAATAATCCAGCCTTAATGTATGCCACCTCTCAGGCTAAGTACAATCTTCCTTAGTTTCTGCTCATAGCCTGCTACTCTTCCCTGCCTTCCTTCCCAGTGTAACATTAGCCCATCCAGCAGGGGGAGTAGCTACACAGAGCTGAAATTACTGAGGGAAAGCAATGCAGAGAGCTGGAGAAGGTGCTGCTTTACCTCATTAGTAAGATAAGCTCACATATATTCCTTTATATATCATTTATTTGTATAGTCTTCTACTATATTGGGACTGTAGGAGTGCTGGCAAATTTTACATAGCTGTAATACAGTGCTGTCCAACTGGCGGCCCGCGACCCCCCTCTGTGTGGCCCCCCACCTGTCTGGCTGCTTTGATGGCTTACTCTTGTGTAAGCTTTAAATGGTATCAGTACTGTGATTCACTGCCCCCCCTGCATGGCTCTCACCTCAGATTCAGGCTGTAATCCCCCTGTATTGTTTAAATATGTAATCCCCTGTGTTGTTCACACCTTTTAGTTTCTGCATTGTTCACCCCCTGCAGTGTTCACACCTCAGGCTCAGGCTGTAATCACCCACATTGTTCCCCTGTTCACACCTCAGGAGCAGTAGAAACCCACAAATAATCCCTGCACACTACAAAAAGAACATATACTGAGGTGGTACTGCAATTAAAAAGTTTTTTTAATATATAGTTATCGTGCAGACTGTAGGAGCAGTGCCAGCATTGTGTCACTGTAGGCTGCCTGTGTGTGCCATACACACAGGCATCATAGGGCAAGCAGAGTATGGCACACACAGGCAGGGTAGGGAAGGCAGAGTATGGCACACACAGGCAGAGTATGGCACACACAGGCAGAGTATGGCACACACAGGCAGAGTATGGCACAAACCAGCCAAGAATGGCAAACACAGTGAAAGTATGGCACACGCAGGCAGGGTAGGGAAGGCAGAGTATGGAACACACAGGCAGGGTAGGGCAGGCAGAGTATGGCACACACAGGCCAAGTATGGCACAAACCAGCCAAGTATGGCACACAGGCAGGCAGAGTATGGCAGGTTTTTGCTGTACTACAACCATTAATATGGGTATGGTCAAGTGATAACATGGGTGTGGTTTCAAGTGGGTGCGGTTTCAAAAAGGGGAGTGGTCAAAACTGGCTTCCATTATCGGCCCTCCACCACGCAGGTCGGAAAAATTCCGGCCCTCGGTACAACAGAAGTTGGACAGCACTGCTGTAATAGATCTAATGTTCAGCTCATATAAATTAGAGGTACGCCCAAGAGTTAAGTCTGAGGTGGAAACTGATTCTTTTGGGGCTATCTAGATTAATCTTTCTAGGAAATGATAGGAAGTGCTAGAAATATGAACTCTGTTAAAGGAGAAGGAAAGGCTAATAAAGAGTTAATCTCAAGCTGCAGGTATAACTTCAGTTGTCTCAATAGTGCCCTTAAGTCTCCCCATATTTCACCTGTTCAGATGATCTGAAGCCAAACAGGAAGAAAAAAGGCTGGGCTGTGTAAAGAAAGCTCCCATAATGCCTCACTCCTGCACCGAGCCCCAGACCAAGTGAACATGCTCAGTTAGTTAGACTATGGGGCACACTTACTTATCCATGAATGCTCCAAGCGTTCCTGCTGTCCAATCGTATTTTCCACGACTTTTTCGTACCTTGCACGACTTTTTCGACGCTTGCGCGACTTTTCCGTATTTTTAGCGCGAAAAAATCGGATTGGTTTTGCCGCTGTTTACAATCATTCGGTACAAAAATTTTGTGACTTTCGGATCGCCAATACGATATTATTGTGATTTATACGATTTTTTCGGAAGCATTTTCGTGATATTTGCGATCTTCAGAAATTTTTATTTCCAATCCGAATTTTTCCCATTTGGGATTGAAACTCGTGTTTTGATAAATCTGCCCCTATGAGTCAGCTTCCTGGTGATTGGCTCAGATCCACATTCCTAAAGCTGGCCATACACACACCTATAATATCGTACGAAACCTGTGTGTGGCCACCTTTAGGGGGGGGGAGCGAGTTCTTAACATTCTTGAGGGAGGGGGGAGCAGCAGAGAGGAGAGGGGAGAGAGCTGCGTGTCTCTGTCACAGGAATTACAGACACAACAAATCTTTTGACAGAGAAGTCAGTGCAGCGTTTCTGTGATTGCTTATGGCCGTATTTACATAGACCTTTCTGATAAAGCTTACTTGGTTTTTACCTTTCTTTCTCCTTTAAGGCTTATGGGAGAAATGTTGAGCTGGAATTGGTTATTGTGGGGGGTTAAGTTTTGGAACTGGAGATATTAAGCTGATAATGGCTGGACTGGCTGGGAGCTGACAGAAAAATGCAAGAGACAATCTGTAGAACTGAAAAATGAATGCTGGGAGTTGATTGTAAGGCAGCTGTTGGTTTAGAATTAATCTCATATTAAGTGTTCTTAGAGAGACAGCGTTATGGAACTGAATAGAGTTAAAAAAAAAAATTCAGCTGTAAAGGACCAATGCCACCATTATTTTCATTTATTAACCCCACCCTCTCTCCTGTCCCCATATATCCCTCATGTAATGCCGGTCATAACAGGCTTTTCACCCATATGCCATTCCCCATGTGTCACTCACTGCCACACTCACTGCCCAGTGCCATCCTTGTGTTCATGGGGGAACCCAAATAAATCACTTGTATGGGGCCCCAAAGTTTCTGATGGCAGCCCTGATAAAAGTCTCTTATGTTCTGGCACTTCCCACTGATTGGCAGCTCTGTTCCTGTTTGCCCATCCTGCTTCTAAACTATCTACCAATATGTCTGTCAATATACACATTTATAAAGCAGAAAACATACATGATATAAGAGTGGCCAGCCAGCCTTGTATGGAAAGTCTCTCATATAACCCACATAGGGCTTTATTGGGTCCAGCTGGAATAGCCATACAGGCACCTGCTTTCAGGTCAAACACTTTTCAAATCGATGTTGTGCCTATTTTTATGTTATGAATAGTGCAGCACAGTTTGCAGATTCATTCTCTCTGCTTATGTAACAGTCCCCCTACTCATACAGGTCTTGGTGCAGCCGGCTTTAACCCTGCATGTTTCCTTCACACAGTTAGGGCGCACCAACTGTCATATCTAAGACAACAGAACGAAAAGATCCTCCTACAAGTGGGAGGACTCAGATAGCCTAGTGGTTAGGGAATCGGCCTTCAGTGGGGTGACCCGCTGCGACTCGGGTTCGATTCCACCCTAGGTGCACCTTGTGACCTTGGACAAGTCACTTAACTCACATACCCATGTCCCGGCCAGCAAGCTGCGCGGGCAGCTTGAGAGCCGTTTTTACTTTTTCAGTGGCTACATTTACCTTTCCCCACCAATCCTCTAATGATTTTATAATACCAGCTATGAAATTGCCTGTCTTAATTATGGCTGATTGTCCCTGTCACAGTTAGTGAAACTGAGTTCTATGGCAGCTGAAAGCAACTGACACAGGAAAAATCAGTTCTTTCCACTGACAATAAGAAGTCAATTGATACACATCCCTGATGCTTGTGATATAACTATGAGAGCCCACTAGATATCAGACCGATGCCAATGGCAGTAAGAGACTGAAAGCAGTTGCAGATCAGCAATAGCTGGATATTCTGAAGACAGGGGCGCTGCTGCCATAAGCCTGCAAGTTACTATGGGCGGCAAAAAGCCACTCCTGGCAGCTTTAAGAACTGAAATTCTGATTTTTAATCGGATTTTCAACTCTGTACTAGCAATGTGGCCCCCTCTTCACACCTCTGCGAGGGAGGCGGCACCTGAAAGTCTGCCTCAGGGCAGCATAGACCCCAGAAACGCCCCTGTCTGAAGATGATTAGTCTTTTTTATGATTAATCTTTCTAGGAAATGATAGGAATTGATCAAGGATTTGGGGTGCTAGAAATATGAACTCAGAATTAATCTCATATTAAGTGTTCATAGAGAGACAGCGTTATGGAACTGAACAGAGTAAAAAAAAAAAATTCAGCTGTAAAGGAGCAATGCCAACAGAACACGAATGTGTTTCTTTTCTGTTACCCTAACTGCTCCAAACTGCATTTTTACTTCAGTATTTTAAAGTTGTCAAAACTTTTAAAAAATTGTTCAAGTGTTTTTCCCTGCGTTTCCCTGTGCTGGATCTTTCATGTGTTTCAGCACAGGAAGAGATGCAGGCCTATATATCCTATTAGGCTGTACTCTGTGTGGCACAGGGAAGCTCCTAACACAGCAAGTTGCATTCCACCTGCATTCCACGCTTGCCTGTGCCACAGTGACTACAGTCATATAGGAAATACAGGCCTGCGTTTCTTTTTGTGTTCCCCTGCGCTGAAACACACGCAAGATCCAGCGCAGGAAAACGCATGTAAAAAATGCTTGTCTGTATGAGTGGGGTAACTCATTGCCTATAGATACGCAACATTGTTAGCCCCACAAACAAAAAAAATCTGGAATGCTTAGGTCCTGGGGTGTTTTAAATAAGGTGTCTTTCTGTAATTTGGATCACCACACCTTAGGTCTACTATAAAACCTTTTAAACATAAATCAACCCAATAGAATTGATTTGCCATAAGAATTAATGATATCATAGTTGGGGTCAAGTTTTTTTATTACAGAGAAAAAGGAAATCTTTTTTAAAAATCTGAATAATTTAAATAAAAAGGAGTCTGTGGCAGATGGCCTTCCCGTAATTCAGAGCTTTCTAGATAATGGGTTTCTGTATAACAGATCCTATATCTGTATAGTAAGTCAGACTGAAAAAGACAGCTCAGATTCACTTAACAGAACAACCTGCCAATAGAGACAGAGAAAGGGAACCAGAACCCACCTATAATAGTGGGACCCCTTCTAAGCAAGTCAGTCTACTAGGAGAGGAAACCTGTGCCAGGCATTTCAGCCCATTACTCCAGAATGATCATTGAATTGAAATTCTCCAGGGATCACTGACTTAGAATTATGTAAGAAATCATAACCGTATATCGTGTTTCTCATCAAAAAGACATTAAGCCCATTTTTTAACCCTCATAATAAATAAAATGTAAAATGTATCAAATTATTTTGTACAGTACTACCTAAATGTATTATTAACTGAGCAGACTTTATCGATGCTGCCTTGGCACAAAAGGCATGACAATCTTTTCAGTAGAACAATGAATATAGTGAAATGTGCCAGATGCTTTTATAGTCTGCTCTATCTGTTCCATTACAGAGTCAACTTTTTCCAGTTTTTCCTTTGTAAATGTGCGTGGCTTGGAAACCGCAGACTTTCTCTGCTTCTTTATTGGTTTCCTTAATATTTTTTTGGCCTTATCCCCCCCTCCCCACACTTGTCCCTAAGGCCTTCTCACCATCTTTCATGCTTTTTCTCTCATCTCCACACAAGCCAGATTTATATTCGGGAAATGCACCCAGATTTACCAGCAAAAGCAATTTAAATGCAAATATTTCCAGAGGGCCGGAGCTTCTAATGAGAGTGGACAGCGCTGATACAGAAGGAGGGCGTACAAGTTAGGAACTAATGTGTCAGCCCCCACAGTCATGCTTTGGAGATTTGTACCAGGCAAAAAGGTCCTTAATCTTCACTGCCAGAGGGCTTAAACATATTCCAGAGCAATGGGCCATCAATACATTCCATTATTATGAAAAGGGTTTGATAAAGAGTATGCCAAATACCTAATAAATGTATGTGGATTAGCACAAGTGCTCATCAGATGCAGTGTGATGGAAAATATTAACCTTTTTTCTGCCAAAGGGACTGTTTACCCATCTTTTAGCAGTTTCTTGATGGAAACCAGTTCATGGCATCAGCAGGTAAAGCTGTGTTGATGTTGTTGTTGATACATATGGCATCAAAATAGATATAATAACCTATATATCAGTAACATTTTTGTTTAATTTTCTGTATCTTAGAGAGTAAGATATGCACTCAGGTACATGGAAGTGTAAGAACTGTAATGCAAAGGAGAACCTATTAATAAAATGCTAAGCAAAATAATTCATATGCAAATAATTCATGTATTTATTTAGTGTATTAATTAATTAGTGAGGAAATAAATACATATATCAGGCCCCTTGCATTTGTTGGTGGATATTGTCTGCGTGTGCCTGCACCCAGGCAGATTCAGTGCTTCCGGGTGCATTGAGCCTGTGTTTATTTTTTCCATAAAAGATGGCAACCGTATATAATACCAATAATCTTCAAATAGACAGAACCGTATAGAACATAAACTAATTTCTGATGAGGGCGCCCATAGGCTGCACCCATTCTCCGCCTCCGCAGGATCGGGCACATGCGCATCCTTGTAGCTCACATACAGAGCACTGGGAAGAAGATGCACTGAAGTTTTCTGCACGTCCTGTCCCCACTGCTCCGTATGTGAGCACTGAGCAACATTTACATGCGGCTGGGCGGCATGAAGCCCCTATATTTTTGCCGCCTTAGGCCTGAGCCTTTGGGCCTTGCCACAAATCCGGGCCTGTGAACAGGGCTTTATGTCTTGGACGACAGCAACATTTCAGGCTCACATTAGCCTTTCCATCAGCTGGAGGAAGGCTTTTTAAATGTATGTAGGGACCCCAAAGAATTGGGCCCCTCCAGGATTAGTTCCCTTTTAGACAGGCACCATGAGGGTGGCCTTATGAGATTTGGACACCTAAAGGTGGTCCTGGGTGTTTATGTGTGAAAAGGGAGTTTCCCTGCAAGTTAACAGCCACCACTAGATGTCGCTGTGCTAAAAGTATAAAAGGGAATGACTCCCAGTTTCAGCAGGTCTTCGTCCTGGGACTGCTTCTTGTAAAGAAGCGTATAACAGGCTTGTGTTCTAGTACAGGAGGTACTGTAACAGGTCACTCTAGGAGTGACAGGCAGGCTAGAGAGAACGGGCAGTGATAGCCCCAACAGGAGAGAGAGGGGTTAAGGCCCCCCAGCACTCATGGCTGGAGTTAAGGACCTGTAGTGTGTAGTAAGAGGAGCCAAGTCAGCACCTGGGAGTGTTCCCAGTGAAGGGGCCCTACGCGTGGACCGGGGTGAGTTCCTAGGTGGAAGCATCCGGCGGGAGTACCAGGGGTAGCCCAAAGAGAGAGTGTGTGACTTGAGCCGTCTGTGTGACATCCTCTGAAGTTTTCTGCCTGCATCAATAAACAAGTTCATCTGGTTCACCATTTTAACCAGTGTCTTGGTGGTTCATATACTGAGGATCCTCAACTGCCTGGTAAGCAGCTACCCCAAGGGAGGGGCAAGGTACCGGGAGTTGCTGGGAGTCCGGGTCCAAGGAGGACCTCATAGAGTTTTCCCAGGGAGGAGACATATAGTTCTACCTATACCTACCCAGGGTGGAGGCACGCCATTCATTTATATTACACCTGTCCCCCATAATAAGCGGGGGCTCAGGGCTCCTGTAGCGCCACACGCAGGTGATTGCGTGTTAAAAGTACAACCGTAGCCAAAATAGGGTTACATGTATATCATCTATGGTACTTTCTATTGGAAGATTATCATACTTCCCAACATTTGAGAATGAAAAAGATGGACAAAATGTTCTGCTGTGTACAGCACGGCGGAATTTTCTTTGGCCACTCATTGTTTCCCTGGAGGTTAGGAAACCAGGGCCAATGCTTACAGCTACAGAGAAAACAAATAAAAACTAATATAGTGTAGTACCCCAAGCACCGCCCCCCTTGACCCGCACCCCCCCTCCCATCATGTGCGTATGCGCATCCTTACAACTCACATACGGAGCAATGCTGAGAGGACGTGCTGAAGTTTTCTGCGTGTCCCTACATTTTTGCCGCCCTAGGCTCGGGCCTCTATGGCCTCACCACATATCCAGGCCTGCAACTACCCCTTCTCAAACAATCTCCAAAAAGTCACCAACTGCTCGATAACATCCACTTGTAGGTACTTACAGTTGCACATCTCTCCTCGCACATTGCCATCAATTTTATCACACCTGTAAATAACAAGGCTTGTGGCCTAGAGATTCCTGCTGCAGTGAGATATTTCTACCCACACAAAGATAAGGTTAACACATTAAATGAGCACTGAACTAAATCAAATATATGGAACATTTCTTTCTTGTGTGTACCTTAGGCGCTGCTAGGAGACTGCAGAGAGAATGTACTATACAGAGGAAAAACAAATTATTTTATATATTTTTATAATATTTTATTAAATACATATTCACATACCATATTTAGGAAGGCTGAACTCCTGCAAAATCCTGCAGGTAAGAAACAATCCCAGCCGCTGAACATTTGCAGGTTAAAATCATTGTTTCTGAGCTTTTGATGGCAGTGTCCTTTCTCTCCACCCTAACTTGATTTTCCTGTTGCTAAAAGCTCAGTCAGGCCATTTGGCAGATGGGCATTCCTAATTGCTGCTACAGGTTGGAAACAGTCTGATAAATCTACAGACAATAAAAATTATTTAGTGAGAAGAAAAACTCCTTGTGAATTTGCTCTGCTTAGAAAATGAAGTCATTGGGCAGAGAAGAGTCCCATGACATTACTCTCAGGTAACTCATTTTCACACAACTGTTGCCAGCTGGCCAAAACTAACAGCATTAACATCAGGTGGCACTGTTCTTTTAAATTCATTATATTAGCAGTTTAGAAACTGCTATTAAAGGGGAACTCCACCCAAACACAACTTAAAGGAGAAGTAAAGTCATTTTGGTATTTTACTACCAATAGATTTGCCACATTAGTGCCACCTAGAACACATATTTATTATGCAGAAAGCTTTACCATATCTGAGCCCTAGAAGCTCCTCCATTTGTTAAGATAGTAGCTGCCATTTTAGCTTGGTCTTCCTAGCTTCCTGCTATAGCTCTAGCGGTTGGTAGCTCAGATTATACACTCTGAAAGAGAAGAATGTTTATTCATACTTTTTGATGGAACAGATTACAGTTATTGGTATATTAGGGTTTCTGTGTTGTGTGGGGCTCTTTAACAAATTTTGGTTTGGAAGCTGGAGTTCCCCTTTAAAATACATTACAGTATATAAAGACATTCAAAAGATTTACACGATCAGCATGATAGATTCACTTTTAAATGAATTAAGATTTTAAAAACCCTTTATTTGCTGTTTTTGTGCATTGCAGAATGGAGCATTTTAGCCATACAGAACATTCCGTGTTATCACCTGTCAGGCTGGGTTTTCTCCCACAGGGCAGCAAGGTGGGTGGGCAGCAAAGGGGGCAGCTTCAGAGCGCCCTATTCAGGGATCCGAGCCTGCAAGCAAGCGCTGGCTCCTGGTGAATCTGTGTTGAGTGAATGTGTCCATTAGATTGTAAGCTCCATTGGGGCAACAAGTGATATGAGTGATGCATAATCTCTGAAAAGTGCTGTGAAATGTGTCAACGCTGTATAAATAGTAAAAGTAAAGAGTAAGAGTAAAAGTGTGTCGGCTGCAGCAAAGCAGAATGATAATTCTGCGCACAAAATTTCAAGGGAAACATTTATTATGGGGCTCTTTGTGTATTTATCAATGGGTGAATGTAAGAGTTCACTATTTGATAAATACAGTTTTTATGTATTAAGCTCTAAACTCACCTAAGTGGTGCTTATACTTCACCAAAATCAAACCTCCCTTCGATAGGTTAGTGACCCCCCCCCAAAAAAAATGTTATCTTTTCATAATTGTGGCTGAAATAATTGGGATAAGCACCTCTGCATGATGAGTTTTTAAACTGCTAATATACTAAATTGGAAACAACAGCACCACCTGCTGTTCTTTTCAGCTGACTGGCTACAGTCAACTCTAAAATAAATGTAATCATAAAAGGAGCATCTTGTGATTAAAACTGCTTAGAGAAAATCAGATGGCTCAGTTCTACTTCTAACTTCATTTTCTAAGCAGATTTTCTCACTAAATGAATTTTCAGCCCGCTGTAGCCAGGTTTAACAGCAGGTGGCGCTATTATTTCAAATTCATTATAATGGTTTAAGAACAGCTAATAACCTAAAAACAAGACACAATCATGAAAGGCAATCACAAGAGTGCTCTGGACAATTTTAAATTCATTTGTTTGAGGGTTTGCATTTCCTTTTAACAAAAGAATGTCAAGAGTGAAAAACACACTGTGTAAATGGGCTGATTTTTGTGGTCTTTTTGGCACATTACTTTCCCAAGTCCTAAATGAACATGCACAAAATGCATGAAAAGCCATGAAAGTGAGATGGGTGCTTTTGGGCGATTCCATTCAAATTAACAGAGCAGCGTTCAGAATCAGCCTGTGTGCAACGGCCTGGGGTTATTCCTCAGTTACCCACAAGGTGCTACCACTATAGTCAGTTACAAGGGTCTGTTACACATGCCCAATGTTCATGTTTATATCCTGTACAGAGAGAATCAGTGCTAAATAGCTGAGTATATTTGAAGTAATATAGGATTTCATGGAGGCAGAGTTATGGGCCCCTCTATTCCCCACCTGTCCTTATGTCAGGGCTCAGGGGTTTTGTCCAGTCACGGTCTCCTGCCTTGATTATTTGGCTGATTATAACTGTACCCTGAGAATATCTCTGGCTCTCATTCATAGTTAATATTATTTGTTCTCTGGCAAGACCTGTTAGGAGAAGCAGTAAAACAATACAATGCATGTTATTATAAGCCACTATGAAAACCTTGATGTGAAATGAAATAAGTACATTTTTTTTCTATCTGCTTGATTAGATTTGCCGAGGGAGCTGAGTTAGGCTGCTAATTCTGCGAGGGTTTTCTCATTCCACCCCTGTGCCTCGCTGTGCACTGTCTGTGAAAGAGGTAATGAAGTTTGGGCCTCATTATGAGCCGCTCAGCATTTATCACAGTGGGAATGAGAAGGACCAAAGCTGTCGAAATCAATAAACATATTTACAAACCTGGCTTCATTTGTCTACCACACATTATAAGCACTATTCCCTTTTAGCAATGAGACATCAACATACAGAGATGTTTCAAAATGGCACACAGCGGGGTTTGGGCATCAACAATAGCCTGTTCCGTTCTGCAGGTGTTTAAAATATTGTCAGCATTTACGGTATTCTACAAAATCCAATGTACTTATGTAGGTTTCTATGCTACAACCTAATATTTCTCTTTTTCCAATCAGCTCCAGATAACAGGGAGATTCCAAACTGAGGTCCTTTGCATTAATGGCGTATAGGACTGATATGGCATGCAAAGTGTGATTATATCTTACAGCAGTGCCATGAACCTTTACAGCTTAAGACATGATCAGCATTCAAGGCACGGAGCATGTTCTGGTAGCAGCACACGTAGAAACTGCTGTACATTAAGCTGAAGATTAAAGCTTTTTTGTTCCATGTGCTGTATTTGTATATTAAATAGGGACAACTGTCATTTTTTTTGCTCTTCTGCTGTGTAGATCAATATTTTCCCCCCAGTGTTAATAAAGCTTCTTGTTCAATAGAGGAAATCATTTACACAGTAAAGCTGTGAGTGAAGGCTGTTGAGGGTTCTGGCTATACAGTTTGTTTCTCATGATACAGTATAAAAGGCTCCATCTTATACACAGATACTAGTTCTTATGCCTGTGCCTTCTGCTGCAACACGAATTAGTATCTATTTATTATTCTATGTATTATTATTATCTCTTCCTTTCTTTATAGAGCACCAACATACAACATCATTAATTCATAGAAATATTTATATCAGTATAGCACTGCTTGTATACAGAGTATTTACATTTAAACAGGAGGAACTAACAGTGCAATATAATATATACAGTTTCAAAGAATATGCTTGCACACACAGGAGGGAAGAGGCAACTGCACTGCAGAGGGTATCATTAAACTATTCAGCAGTGTAACTACATGGTGCCAGCCCTCCCCCCCCCAAAATAAATATTTGAAACGACCCGGGAGACACAGCCACCCTAAACATCCCTTCCCCCCTTTACATTACTCACCCATCTGCCCTCTTACATCCCCTCTACCTGCCCACTCTTAGGTAGGAGAATGGCTGTGGAGGGGGGATATCTAACCAACTATAGAGGACAGACCCCACAGTTTGGGGTCATGGGGGTCTGCTTCCTTTATAGTTATGCCACTGATTTTTTTTATCTAGCTCTCATTACTTGTGTTTTGTAATCCAGAATGTAAGAACCCTGACATTGGGGGTTTAAATAGTTGCTGCAATCTGGGGTAAGGGGAGTATGATGTTAGCACAGTTACAAAGACCTGGAATATACCATAAAGTTATGGCCACGTTGCATATATGCAATCTGCATAGAGAAATCTGTGCCACGTCAGATACAGTGGAGAATTCTTTACAATATTACAGCAAACTGCAAATCACTCTACTAGAAAACCGTCTATGCACAGCGGGATCTGAATGAGGAAGCAGCACTCAGAGCCGTATTTATATATATAGGCATATGGGGACCTGTGCCTGGGGCTGCAGCTTTAGGGGGGCTGCCCTCAGGTGCCTATATAATCAATAACTTTAAAAATAAAAAAATACATAAAATAATAATAAATAAAAACCTCCCCAGCAGCCGCCAGACTATATCCGTCCTAATGATGAACATTCATGTTGCAGTGGGGTTTGCGTTGGACCATGCCCAGTCGCTAGAAATCAATTATTGCTTAGTTAATGCTCAGTGCCTCATTTTCTGCACAGGCATTTACACTGATTTCATTGGCAACTTCTGTTCAGTGATGTCAGTGCAACAAGCAATAATGCAGAAGGCTCAGCATTTGGATCCAATGAAAAATAAAAATATATTAGTATCACTAATCAGATACTATGCATTTAATACAAAAACAAATACTAGGGATGCACCTAATCCAAAATTTGTGGATCTGGAGAAATAGTAAATTGTTCACAATAGATTCAGAGAATATGAAACCAAATCCAAACCCTCATTTTCATAGGTAAGCTTAAAAAAGCCAATTTTCTCAATCACATGAACTTAAAGGTACTGATTGGGTTTGGTTGAACAGTTTGGATTTGGGTGAATCCTGCAAAAAGTAATCAGAATGGGCAGAAACACCGACTGAATCCTGATCTGGGGAATCCCTAATAAATGGGAATGTTAGGCTCTCATATTCATTTATTTGTGTAGAATAAGGACTAACAAAATGTGAATGTTTGAATATGGATTCCTGAAATGTAACAGTTCATATCTAGGTTATTCCTAATATCTGTATCCGCTGATGTCATGATCTCTTCCTCAAGCCAGAAAGCATGCTCTGGGTTATGTGGTTTCATCACTTTCATTTCTTTTCCTTTTAGATTGTAGAAGAGTCTTCATTCCTGACAGTGGACATGCTGGAATCCTGCTTCCCTTATGTTCTGCTCCGCAATGCCTACCATGAAGTCCACAGAGCTTTTCCTACTGTTACTTAGGCCTGAGAAAGCCAAGACTTGCCTGCCAGAGCAACTAGAACATGTTGGTGGTTTTGCCATCCACTCTATAATATAAAGATAAAAGTCATGGTAAAATAATTAAAATGGCCCAGGCACATTACATAATTCTGACATGGGAAAGTCTATTTATCAAAATTCAAATTTGTAACATTTTTGAATTTTTCAAATAAACTCGAAATTTTGCCAAACTCGAATGTTTGCTTAAAATTTAAATATAAAAAAATGATAAAACCATAACAGAGACCTTAAATGACACATTTTCAATGGGTCTACAAACCTCCAAAAATTTTGAAAATCTGGAATAAAATTTGACGTGGGGCCCCATTAACCCATTAACATTAACTCGCAAGATTTTAAATTCAAGTTTTTTGTGCTTAATAAATACCAAACATTCGAGTTTTTAAAACAATAAAAATTAAATTGCGGCTAAAATTCCAAATCATTAAACAATCACCTACGTAGTATGGCAGCTGCTACATAATCAGTAGAAGAAGAAGGGTAACAGAAAGAGGCACTAAATTAGTGCTTTCTTTCATCCTCTGACTTGCAATTGACAGAAGAAAATTAACTGCTGGTTGGTTGCTATTGGCAACTGCACTGGTGCAATTTAGTATCCGCGTTAGTAAATGTGCCGCTTTGATATAAAATCTCATATAAAACTTATGCAGAGTAAAATGTACTTTTTGCTATTAATTAAATACTGGTCCCTGATCAGTAATGATGATCACACACATATATAACATATCACTCTCATTTGTGGCTAATTATATTTTCCTAAAGACAAAATTAATGAACTGTGCTACACAACATTATTAAAATGCAGAAAACATAATTGTATTCTAGTATTTCCTTTTTGGCCTGGATGTCTGATTTCCACTTCAGCTGAGTAATATTTTAAGTCGTAGAACTGTTGCTTCTGGAAGACATTTAAAAGATCATATATATTAACCCTCAAAACAGCCTATTTATCAAAGGTAAGAATAGAATTCTATAGAAACTGCTGGATATGGGAATTACAAAAAAACATTTTTAGTCTCCTGATTCACAAATTCTTGTGGGAAGATGATGCGACGGGGCCATTCATGCTCCCGGACCCCCTGCAGTTCCTGGGCCTGCTATCTGATTTTACATTCCTGCTTAAAAAGCAAGATAAGTGATATTTCATTTTTTTGCTGGATGAATTTTACGGAGAATTTATATTTTATGCCTTTGTTAAACCCAACTTGGAGACTTGAAAGAGTTGGCACACTGCTGCTATGCTCAAAGTGCAGTCTATTCAAAGAACGGGTGCTAAAATGATATAGTAGCTCAGGGTATGAATGGCACGCAAGACTTTTTAATGCACATCATATGCATAGAACACAAATGTGGTTTCTTTGGTGGTACATATGCCAATCTTTATTTTCCTTTATTAAGTAAGCTCTGAAACACAATCTAGAGCAGGGGTGGGCAAACTACGGCCCGCGGGCCACATCTGGCCCGTCAGCCCTTTCAATCTGGCCTGCCGTCTCCGGCCCCCTTAAAAGAATGACGGGCCCTGATTGGTTGCGCCCCGTGCGTGCGCACAGCGTCAGCACGCACGGGGCGCAACCATATAAAAGAATGCACTGGTGAGCCGGGGAACAGAAGGACGGGACGGAGGAAGCAGCGGGTCGCTGGGGGGGGAGCTGAGAGGCCCCATAATTTTTGATGGCAGCCCCGGGCGTAACGCTGTCCCGGCCCTGTCCGTTAGTTAATGTGGCCCCTGAGCGAAAAAGTTTGCCCACCCCTGATCTAGAGGTTAAGTAGTATTGCCATCACTTTCACCACACCAGCATTCATTGATCTACAACGTGTGGTCCTCTTTAAACCACAACATAGCTTATAAATGAACCTTTTAGGGTAGAGATGGGTATGCTCGCACATTAAAAAATCAGATGTGCCTGAAAAAAAGCTTCCTTAAACATCTGTAAGTATCCATCTGCTACCCAACAAGGTGCATATGTAACGTATGTCGGTTTAAAGGGGAACACACCTCGTAGATTTATTAATGTTGGTGTGGTGAAAGTGATGGTAATACATTTATAACTATCCCTGTAATTGTGCAACACTACAAAGGCTATACAAAAAAAGCTGAAAAACTGCTGCACTACATTATATATATATATTTTTTCCTTTTGTTTGTCTTCTCCTGGGCCATTGGAGTGCTGGCTCTCTTTGAATTTTGAAGATTTTGGAGCCAATGGAGCAAGTTTGCTATACCACCCTGGAACATTGGCCTATGCCGGAATCTATTCACCTGCTAATAGAACACAAAAAGATCCAAATATTTTTAGATGATCTCCAAATCCAAATATGCAGACTAGAGTTCTATTGGTTGTAAGGGTTGTAGCCCTGTCACAATAAAAATGTAGTCAATACTAAGTTAATGGAATACTGTCAGGGGAAAACATGTTTTTTCAAAAGCATCAGTTAATAGAGCTTCTCCAGCAGAATCCTGCATTGAAATCTGTTTTTCAACAGATTTTTTTAGATTTAATTTTGACATTTCACATGGTGCTAGCCATATTCTTTATTTCCCAGGGTGCTACAGCCATGTGACCTTTGCTCACACTTTGTCACACTTTACTGCTGAGCTGCAAGTTGGAGTGATATCCCCCCCCCCAGCAGCCGATCAGCAGAACAATGGGAAGGGAGCAAGATAGCAGCTCCCAGTAGGTATCAGAATAGCACTCAATAGTAAGAAATCCAAGTCTGGCTTGGGACTCCTCCAGTTACATGGGAGTAGGAGAAACAATAGGTTACCTGAAAGCAGTTCTAATGTGTAGCGCTGGCTCCTTCTGAAAGCTCAGACTCAGGCACAATGCACTGAGATGGCTGCCTACACACCAATATTAAAATTAAAATACATTTGTTGTTTCAAGGATATCATTTTCATATCAATAATATGAATTATTTATTATTAAACAGTGTAATTTAGAAATAAAAAGTATACCATAAAAATCATGACAGAATCCTTTTAATACTGTCTAGCAGTCACTATAATTAGTCTGTTTTGCATAGAAGGAGAACTAAACCCCTCCAGAAAAATCCCCCTATCCACTGCCCACTCCCAACTGACCTATACAAGCAGAATATCACAGCAGAGTTAGCAGGCGCCATCTTCCGAAAAGATACTCTGGGATTACTCTGTGCCGCTGAACTGATCCAAAGCGAACACAAAGATTGTGAAGATGTTGCCTGTTAGCTCAGCTGCACTATTCTGCTTGTAGGGGTCAGCTTTACTATCAGACGCACTGTTCTCTGAAATAGACTCTGTGGACAGGAAGCAGGGAGTGGGCTCGGTGAGGGCCAAAGGATTTTTATGGCCCCCAGTCTGCTGAAAGGTTCCATACTGTATGACATCATCAGTTTAATTGAATCTGGCATTAAAAATTGATTGGCCCAGCACATGTAAAATGCTAGACAGCATTGGCAACCTAGAAATATAATGGTCTTAACTACCAATTAGAGGCAGGTAAGCTGTTAGGAAACATTACATTGTTGAAGGACCGTGCTTTAGTGATTATTGATAGAGATGTAACGAACTGTTTGCCAGCGAACTAATTTGCGCGAACATCGGGTGTTCGCTGGTTCGCAAGTTCTCAAATTTTTCGCGATGTTCGCAAATTGGGTTCGCCTTAGGCGTTTTTCCGCTGCGTTTTTTCTCGGCCTAAAAACGCCGCACAAGCCACACATGGCGTTTTTCAGCCTAGTACTGGTGACATAAACAAATCCCGTTTCCATGGTGATAATAGTGCGAAATAGCAAAAAACGCCGCTTATTTCCGCTAGGTCTGCCAGCTGCCTTTGCGTATACATAGGAATAGCTTGCGTTTTTACCCAACGCTGTGTCAACAATGTATTTTTCAGAGAAATTTTTGCCCTTGATCCCCCTCCTGCATGCCACTGTCCAAGTTCGCCTTCCCATTGAAGTCTATGGGGTTCGCAAAGTTCGCGAACTTTCGCACTTTTTGGCGTAAGTTCGCAAACGGGTTTGTGAACTTTTTTTTTGAGGTTCGCTACATCCCTAATTATTGACTCAACAATTTTTATCCATAATCAATTAAGTGGGATCTAACGATGCCAAACAAGTCAGGGCCACATAGGGGGTGATTTATCAACATTTGAATTCCATTTTTTTTCCACCATCCAAGTTTTTGTTGAGCCAAATATTCAAATTATGGTTTAAAAACCTGAATGTGCAAAACATTTACAAACTTGAACATAAAATTTTGGCATCTCAAAGCTTGCGAGTTTATGTTGAACGCAATTGGAGTTGTCCTAAATAAAATCAAGTTTTTCGATTTTGTAAACTCACAAATTCGAAGTATTCAAGTTATTTTATTTGAACGGGTTTTTCATAGCTGGATTTTTCAATAAATAAGCCAACATTAGAGTTTGTGAGATTATTCGTATTGGAAAAAACTCTTGTAAGGTTTGATATAATATCCGATATTCTCATATTCATATAATCATATATTCATATATGCATGTATTTTGATAACTTTGATACACTTTGATGCTTAGCATATCATACTCCATTTTAGAAATGTATCTCCATTTTGTAACAGCAACCAGCAAGGTTTGAACATCCCATAATAGTTGTTTTTCCCAAATAGTACCCTAGCACAGCTTGCACCTTACGAAATATAAGCCTTGAGAAACAACTTAATCTTATCTGTGCACTAACGCCTCTTCTACTCCTTGGGGCTGATTTACTAATCCACGAATCCGAATCCCAAATGGGAAAAAATCGGATTGAAAACGAACATTTTGCGACTTTTTCGTATTTTTTGCGATTTTTTCGTCACGGTCGCGACTTTTTCGCAGCCATTACGACTTGTGCGAATTGACGCGACTTTTGCATAGCCATTACGACTTTCGTGAATTGTCGCGACTTTTGCATAGCCATTATGACTTTCGTGAATTGTTGCGACTTTTGCATAGCCATTACGACTTTCGCGAATTGTCGCGACTTTTTCGCATTGAGCACTCGAAAGATTCGCGACAATTCGCGAAAAAGTCGCAAAATACCGATCATTACGAAAAAAACGCATTCGGACGCTTTTCGCACGTTCTTGGATTACTAAATGTGCCCCCTTGTGTCCTCCTTAAAATTCCTGTCCCGCATTAGCCATCCTTGAAGATAATGAGGTTCTACTCCATCTTTTCTTATAATGATCCCTTTGTATCTGCACGTACACAAGGGGTATAAAAGCCCTGATCACGTAAGAATAAACTGAACAAGTTTGAACTCCCATTTGGTTGTGTCCTTCTTGTTCCTGTGCACGTCTTTGTCTTGGTAGGAGGGCTCCCACGGATTACTAAATTTACAGTCAGGAACCTTACAACTCCCAATTCAGAAACTGAAAAAATTGATAAATAGCCCAGTAGTGCTAGTCAGACAAGTGAAAACAATACATTACCTGAATCTATTTGTCTGTCTGGGATCAGGCAGAGATCCTCTTCATCATGTGAATTATAAAGGTCATACAGATCACATGACAGACCCTTGCACAACATGCACCAGAATTACTTGATAATAATGATAAATTTGTCTATAGTTTTCCAGAAAACAAATTCAGGCTGCAATTTAGACCACTCGATCACGTAAATTAATAGAAAAAACTATAAAAAAAATAAACATAGGAAGACATTTCACTTATTGCAGCTCTTTTTTTTATCCACATCCACAGTTCGAGATCTAATTTACTCAATTGCTTTGTCAGAATCATATCTTACTTTATGAATATTATGTAGTCACTTTCCAACTTGAAATGTTTCTCAAACAAAGATGTGGAGGATTTTCCCTATAGAATACAGTTTTTATTCTATTCGTCAGTTAGAATGAAATTGCCTTGATATTTATTTTGAGAGGAAAGCAGGAGTGCAACTTAGGTGATACATACATTTTAATAGCTCTGGGGGGCAGAAAGCAAATGAAAGTAATTAAATAGAATCACATACATATTTGGTTGAAACTTTTTAAAGCAAACATTTAAAAAAAGTAGTTCAAAACAATTCCCAGTAAGTTATTGTGAAAGTTATGCTTCATAATTTCTGGTTTATACTGCATCACTTTTGGCTCTGAGGGGGCAAGACATGGTCAAGAGCAGATCTGCTTACAAAGCCTGTGAATAAGCTGATACAATGTTCCTATCTCTCAAACACCAGCATGGGCAAGTCCTAGTAGGGGAAAAGAAGCCGATACCCACAAGAACAACATATATAACCCCATGTGTTTTGTCAATATTGTTTGTTCAGATGCACAATCCAAAAAGAGTGACCTGGTGCCATCTTGGATGCAGATGCCCATAATAAAGGGTATTATTCTGCCTTCTTTATCGGGGGAGGGGGGGCTAAATGAGTTCTGACCCATGCAGACCCTTTGCAACTGGACAACATTTCATTGTGGGAGAGAAAAGACAACTGGCAAATGTCACTGCCACAAGTAGCAGCATGGGAAACCACTAATTCTACTAGAGGGCATTCAGGGGTGCTTTTTAGCCTGAAACTAAATGAAGACCTGTATCTAAAACCAGTGTCACAGGTAAACCCACACACTTCAGGACAGGCTTGGACTTGGATTTAAAATAGGCACTGGCATTTCAAGTACACAGAGGCACAAACAGCCCCCCCACCAGCCCACTAAATAGTGACTGTCTATGGCATGGGTCCCCAACCTTTTATACTTGTGAGCCAGACTCAGATGTAAAAGTGTTGGTGTGCAACTCAAGTATGAAAAAAGTTGTTTGGGGATGCCAAATAAGGACTGTGATTGGCTATTTGGTAGCCCCATGTGAACTGCTGGCCAGCAGGAGGCTCTGCTTGGAGTACAACTGTGTTTATGTGGTTGCAAAACCAGGAATGTAAAAATGGCCCCTTAATTTGAGGCCAATGGGAGCAACATCAAAGGGGGTGGTGAGCAACATGTTTCCCCCGAGCCACTGGTCTATGGCTTCTTACAGCAGCCCCTCTTGCACTTTCCAGAGTCCTCAGATTGCCAGTCTGGGCCTGCATCAGCACTCCCCATATTTAGCCAAATTTGTAGATGTGCCCCATCTGTGATATCACACATCTATAAATATAGCCTTTCATAGGCAGAAGCATGGCAGTGGAAGGTTGCTGGCTGGACGAGGTGAGCGTTCAGCCCAAACCTGACCAATCTGCGGGTCCCGGGAGTTTCCGATTGGCCAACACATTACTAATAAGCAGTGTACCTACATTAATTACTATATAAATTACAGTTTTGTGGTGTTGTGGTCCCTGGATACCATAAGACATAGCATAGGACAGTGCTGTCCAACTGGCGGCCCGCCCGTCACACATTTAATCTCTGCATTGTTCAACCCCTGCAGTGTTCACACCTCAGGCTCAGGCTCTAATCACCCACATTGTTCCCCTGTTCACACCTCAGACAGACTGTAGGAGCAGTAGAAACCTACAAATAATCTCTGCACACTACAAAAAGAACATATACTGAGGTGGTACTGCAATTAAAAAGTTTTTTAATATATAGTTATTGTGCAGACTGTAGGAGCAGTGCCAGCATGTGTCACTGTATGTTGCCTGTGTGTGCCATACACACAGGCAGCATAGGGTAAGCAGAGTATGGCACACACAGGGAGGGTATGGCAGGCAGAGTATGGCACACACAGGCAGGGTAGGGCAGGCAGAGAATGGTACACACAGGCAGGGTAGGGCAGGCAGAGTATGGTACACACAGGCAGGGTAGGGCAGGCAGAGTATGGCACACACAGGCCAAGTATGGCACAAACCAGCCAAGAATGGCACACACAGTCAAAGTATGGCACACGCAGGCAGGGTAGGGAAGGCAGAGTATGGCACACACAGGCAGGGTAGGGCAGGCAGGGTATGGCACACACAGGCAGGGTAGGGAAGGCAGAGTATGGCACACACAGGCAGGGTAGGGAAGGCAGAGTATGGCACACATAGGCAGGGTAGGGAAGGCAGAGTATGGCACACACAGGCAGGGTAGGGAAGGCAGAGTATGGCACACACAGGCAGGGTAGGGAAGGCAGAGTATGGCACACACAGGCAGGGTAGGGAAGGCAGAGTATGGCACACACAGGCAGGGTAGGGAAGGCAGAGTATGGCACACACAGGCAGGGTAGGGAAGGCAGAGTATGGCAGGTTTTTGCTGTACTACAACCATTAATATGGGTATGGTAATGTGGTTTTAAGTGGGTGCGGTTTCAAAAAGGGGAGTGGTCAAAACTCGCTTCCATTATCGGCCCTCCACCACGTAGGTCGGAAAAATTCCGGCCCTCGGTACAACAGAAGTTGGACAGCACTGCTGTAATAGATCTAATGTTCAGCTCATATAAATTAGAGGTACACCCAAGATTTAAGTCTGAGGTGGAAACTGATTCTTTTGGGGCTATCTAGATTAATCTTTCTATGAAATGATAGGAAGTGCTAGAAATATGAACTCTGTTAAAGAAGGAAAGGCTAATAAAGAGTTAATCTCAAGCTGCAGGTATAACTTCAGTTGACAGTCAATTGTAAAAAAACTTGGAGAGCAACACAAGCACCATAAAAGTTCATGGAGGAGCCAAATAAAGGCTAAGATTTGCTATTAGGCAGCCTCTATGCACACTATCAGCTTACAGGGGGCTTTATTTGGTAGGAAATCTTGTTTTTATTCAACCAAAACTTGCCCCCAAGTCAGGAATTCAAAAATAACTCCCTGGTTTGGGGGCACTGAGAGCAACATCCAAGGGGTTGGTGAGCAACATGTTGCCCCTGAGCCACTGGTTGGGGATCACTGAGCTAGAGAGTGCCTGTATGCCACAGCAGGGCCTGTATTTATTGCCTGCCTTTGTCCGGCAGTAGTAACACGGCTGGCCTGAGCCCAACAATGCTGTACTGCGATAAAAAATATCCAAACTCAAAGTGCAGAGCAAAGCTGAACTTACATCCATTTTTTTCTTGTTGTTGTATGTGAATTTGGGGCTTGAGCTAGGAGCCTCGCACAGAGTGTGTACATTTATATTATTGTTTTCATTTTAGACAACAAAATATTATATAATATATATATATTATCCCACTACATTCAATAAGTTGGACAGCACTGGGCTACATAAATATACAGTAATACAACTAACAAAGGTAGTGCCCCTTGGGCAATCATAGATCCACATGGGGAATTTGTTTTTATTCATATAGCACAACTGACAAACAGCCACAAATGTATATACATATACAGAATAATATATTCAATATAATTAGTGGGTAAAGATTTGTGGCAGTGTGTATAGGAGGTTCCCTGACATAAGTGTTATGGGAGTTCTAGAAAATAAGTGACATATTATGTTACTGACACATCTCTCTGGATGCAGAAACACTTCCTGTTTCCCAAGATGCAATGGTTTAAATTTACTGAGTAGTTTAATGACCAACAATGAAGCAGCCTGGCCATTGCCAGAATAATGAATGAGCTGCGCTGTTCCTACACCCACCGGCACCCTTACTAGAAGGAAACTGCCCCCCCATACATAACTTGTATATAACATTTCACCAGCTGAGGCCAAACCCCTTCCTACCCCTGAGGGTGAGTATAACCCCCATCTCTGCCCACTATTCAGGCCAAGGAAGGGACACCCTACCTGCTAAGGAGCCCCGGTTACATCTGATTTAGCAGCAGCAGGTAGATAACCCATGGTAGATGAATTAATGGATCATTCCAACAGAACAGTAAAGCAATGTTCTGTGTATACAATAAGCTGTGTAGGTACTGCACATATAAGGGGAAACTCATGGCATATAAACCTCACTCATTAACAGGGTACATTTCCCCTTTAAGAGTGGCTCCTGCCTTACACTATGTGACATCAGCGCTGTGACAGTTATTCAGTTGGTTGGCATTGTAGTGAGAGGTAAGTGATCTTCCCTTCTGAGAGATTATTTGGCAAAAAACTTTATTTTATTCCAAAAAGAGTGGAAATATTGATAGTGCTGTGCCCCTGAGACTAGTGGGGGTTGGATTTTAGTTCATTTGGGCAGAATTCGGCTAAAATGGGCTTTGGAGATGGCCTTAATGCTGGCTCTGGCTGAGGGACACAACCAATAGTGACAGTTGGGGGGGATAGCAGCAAAACACACTCCCCCATAAAGTATTATTATTAATATAATCATTTGGGTTGCCATGTGCTGTACTGGGCAGTATTTATTGTTTTCTAGAAATGATGATTTTAGCACCTTGTACCCTCAAATGGCTGCCCTGCTTTGATGTACTAAGTGGTACTAAGGCAAAGCAATGGCAGTAGGCTAAAAGCTATTTTATCCAGCAGAATTGCACTATTTAGCCTTGGTAAATACACAGTGTTAGAATATTCAATTATTATTCCATGAATATCCAATTTAGCCCCTATGTTCATAAATCCAGAAATGATTTCCCCTTTATGCCTCTCTCCAACTGTCACTGTCACATTGTTACTATGGAAACACTGCGTGCTTTACTACTTCTATGTTTTGGAGTTGGGGTTAAATCCAATGCAGTGGTTTCTTAACTGGGGGGGTAGTTTCCTTAGGGAACCCAAAGTGGTTGGCTGGGGGGCAGGGCAACCCTGAAGGCGGGGCATCAGTAATGATGCAGATGATAGCAGATTCCTTTCCCCAAACTGCTGCCACTCTTACAGCTTTGAAGCTAAACCCCCCAAAACTTGAATAACATAATTATGAGGTCACCCCCAATGAAACAGCAACATTTGTTGGATGACCCCAAAGTGGGAGGGGCCAACAACTGCCAATCAAATTTCACCCATTGACTTTAATGGGGAAATTGAAACTGCTGCCACACTTAAAGCTTACAGCTACACTCCCCAAACTTCAATCACATAGTCATGGGGTCAGCCTGAATGAAAATATGATGGATGCACAAAAGTGGGCAGAGCTGTGAACAGCCAATCAGATTTTACCTATTGACTTGGTGGAAATTCAACCTGCTGCCATTCTCACAGTAATAACCCCAGGGTCCCCAAACTTTTCATAGTTGGTCACTAGGGGGCCGCAGGTTTTGTTTTGAAAAGTGGGCGGAGCAACCAACAGCCAATCAGATTTCACCTATTGATTTTAATTGGTTTGGTGCCAGGGTTTCCAAACTTTTTTTTAAAACTGGGCGGAGCCATAAGCAGCCAATCAGATTTTACCTATTGACTTTCAATGAGGAAATTCAACCTGCTGCCATTTTCACAGAATTAACACCAGGGTCCCCAAACTTTTAACAGTTGGTCAATGGGGACTGCAGTTTTAGTTTTCAAAAGTGGGTGGAGCCACCAACAGCCAATTAGATTTTACCTATTGAATTTTATTGGTTTGATTCCAGGGTTCCCAAACTTTGCACAGTCAGTCACTGGGTGATTACATATTCAAGTTTAATGTGTTTTAAGTGGGCGGAGCCACCAACAGCCAATCAGATTTTACCTATTGACTTTTAATGGGGAAATTCAACCTGCTGCCATTCTCACAGTAGTAACCCCAGGGTCCCCAAACTTTTCACAGTTGGTCACTAGGAGACTGCAGTTTTAGTTTTGAAAAGTGGGCGGAGCCACCAACAGCCAATCAGATCTCACCTATTGAATTTTATTGGTTTGGTGCCAGGGTTCCCAAACTTTGCACAGTCAGTCACTGGGTGACTTTGTACTCAAGGTTAGAAAAAGTGGGCGGGGCCGCCAGAAGCCAATCACATTTCTTTCATTGTTTTCAGAGGGGAAACTTTTACTGCTGCCATTCTCACATGTTTAATGTCAGGGTCCCCAAACTTTTCACAGTTTGTCACTGGGTGACTACATACCAAGTTTACAAAAGTGGGTGGAGCCAACAACAGCCAATCAGATTTCATCCATTGAATTGCATTGGCTTAAATATAAAGTATAATTCACGTACTGACTTTTATTGGTTTAAATTTAAACTGCTGCCGTTCTTTAACTATTAATCCTAGGGTCCCTAAACTTTGCAGAGTTAGTCACTGGGTAACTGCAGTTCCAGGTTAGAAAAAGGGGGTGGAGCCACTAACCTCCAATCAGATGTCACTCGTTGACTTTCAGTGGGGAAATTTAAATTGCTGCCATTCAGACACTATTAAAACCAGGGTCCAAAAACTTTGCACAGAGGTTTTTACTATATAACTGGTCCAAGGTTAGAAAAAGTGGGCGGAGCCAACAACAGACCACGTTTTTCAACCCAACATGAATTTTGTTCTCAAACTTCCCTTTCTAGTTTACTAAATGCATTCTGTCTGAAGTTTATTTGCTCTTATATTATATTCTATGGTCTCTCTATCCAGATTGCTATACTGCTGAGCTACTGTACCTGCGGTTTGTGCGACCGGCGACTTTAATTGCTATTTCTGAGCGATTTTTTGGCTTCCCCTTTAGTTTGATCAATTCTATTCTGGTCTGAGCTTGGGGAAAGCCACTTTCGACTGAGGGTCTCCCTTGGGTGCCCCGGCCTTGTGCCGGTCCTCAAGTGTGAGGAACCCCTCACTATACGAACCAGAAGAGTTTAACATCTGGCACTTCTGGTTCCAACAGCACCTTCTGGCACACATCTTTTAGAGGTAATGTTACTGATCTTTAACCATTTGTTATGTAGCAAGTCTGCCCAGAATACTATTTAATACTGATATAATGCCCCTTTGTATTACTTGCCTTTAGGTGGCTGTACTTTGAGGCAGCAGAATGCCAGAGGTAAAGGTAAGGAATCACTTTATTCTCTCATTTAAAGTAAAGGGAAAATGGAACTCTGCACTCATCTAAAGTGCTCTTTCTCTCTCATTCATTCTCCTTGAGTGTTTGGTCTCATTATACACGATTTGACACCTTGCATCATTTTGGGTGTATCCTAATACTGAAAACAAATGGTAAATAGGGCCCTGCCCAAAAAAACTTACAACTTTTAAGTGCCACAGAAAAACCTTTTCTTTGAGACTATTTTGTATTACTTCTTACTATATACACTGTCCTCTTCCCTAGCAGCATATACTTAGCCTTTTCCCTAGCAGCATATACTTAGCCTCTTCCCTAGCAGCATATACTTAGCCTCTTCCCTAGCAGCATATACTTAGCCTCTTCCCTAGCAGCATATAGATCCATTGAGAATTGAGTGCCTAACGTTCTTTTACCTACAGGTGCTTTTCGCAGTCCTGGAGGACTACATTCAGCAGCAGACGATCGATGAGGCCCTTTATGGCTATTATGGTAAGAACATTTTTAAGAAATTTTAAGGTGTCACACCCAACATTCCCTTGTAAACATTCAGAACTTTTCTTCTGCTAAACTTGAAGCCACATTTCATTATGCTTTCCTTTATCTGTGTAGAGCCAACCCACTTTTTAGTAAGCCCTGTCCAGTTTCAGGGCTGCTAATTCTCTGGCAAACAGTGAGACGACTTGGTGTATACAATAAGGGGCACGGTAGTGTAATTACCAGGGGGCCATGGGATGGGGGTGAGGCCCATGAATCTTTTACTTTGGGGAGGGGGACCAGAACAATGCTATTACCGCTGATGGGACAACTATATAAAAGGAGAGGTTATACACCAATTATCGATTACAGTCACTGGTAGTATCTCGCAAATCACACCCCTCAATAATATGGGGATTAATTCTCCTTTAACTGAATAGTACTCTGCAGTACATGACACCAGTATATGATAGAGCAGCCTATGGTTTCATTTAACCCAAAATTTATTGGGAAAAGTGGAAACATGGCCACTGTCCTTGGCAAAGGCCTCTGTGCTGGTTTCTTATATGTGACTGGTTCCCTCTGTTAGTTGTTAGTGTTTAATGGCAATGTGTTTCCCTGCAGAACATCAATACATTCGAAGATTTCCGGACATCGACGACTGGTAAGTAACATGAAAATGATCTCATCAATTATCTTACCTTTCCCAGATTAGATTGTAAGCTCTTTGTGAAAATTAAAAAGATCAAATCCTCTAATTTTGCCTTAATTTTTCTTTTTTTATCTTTTCCTAAAACTATTATTTTGCCTAAAATGTTCATTTTTTAGTTGATAATTATTTTAATAGTTTACAGGCATAGGACCTGTTATCCGGAATGCTCGGGACCAAGGGTATTCCGGTCTTTCCGTAATTTGGATCTCCATACCTTTTAAAAAATCAATAAAACATTAATTAAACCCAATAGGATTGGTTTGCATCCAATAAGGATTATTTATATCTTGGTTGGGATCAATTACAAGGTACTGTTTTATTACTACAGAGAAAAAATAAATCAGTTTAAAAATTCTGAATTATTTGATTAAAATGGAGTCTATGGGATATGGGCTTTCCATAATTCGGAGCTTTCTTTGCCCCATATTGTATCTGTTAAGATGAATAAGTGCACGTACAGTATAAATACAGTGAAATAGTAGGTAGGAAGTGTCACTAATAATCTATTGGGATTTTGCTTTTTAGGGATCATTTCATCAATCAGTATTATATTGATTATGATATTGGACATCTGAGGGACATGGCCCACTTCATCGTTATGGATGCCTATAGGGTAAGGAATCCAAAGGAGACGTTTAGATAAACAGAGAAGAAAATTCAATTGCAAATATTCTAAATGATGAAATGGGGAAAAGGACATTAAAAACAGGGAATAACATGAGCAGATCCAGACCCTCACTGTACACAACTAAAGCTTTTCCCATTATGCAGTGTAAAGGATAATGGGTTTCAATATAACCCTGTGCCAGTGTGTACAAAGTTAATATGGGTGAGCAGAAACTAATAAGAAAGGAGAATGTGTGAGTTTTGGCTACTTTGTCCTGTAAACCAGGAGTAGCTGAAAAATGCAGAGGGCCAAGCCACGCTTTAAATAATTGCCACTTGTGGCTAATAATAAAACTAAAGCAAAATTGCTTTATAGGTCTGATTTCAAGGGGAACAGCTATGACGTACAGATCCCTTTCTAAAATTCGTACCTTCCTTTATGTTACAGAAACAACTTGAGGAGCTGGAGATCACGCTTTATGGCATCCATAAAGTCCTGGCTTTGTCAGAAGTAAGTATCATTAATATTATATTTGTTATTATTAGTGAGGTTATTTATTGTATCAGCTGTAACCCTATTATTATAATTTGTGAGTTTATTACTCACCATATCCCCAGCAACAGCCCATAATAATATTATCAATGCTAT